>NC_054711.1:6706847-6744347 GCF_016097555.1 Gigantopelta aegis
AAAGGGATCTCACCACAGCCGCGGCAATATAACAAGTGGTCACTAAGACATACATTGACACAATAATTATATTTAGATGAAACAGTGGAAAGGGATCTCACCACAGCCGCGGCAATATAACAAGTGGTCACTAAGACATACATTGACACAATAATTATATTTAGATGAAACAGTGGAAAGGGATCTCACCACAGCCGCGGCAATACAACAAGTGGTCACTAAGACATACACTGACACAATAATTATATTTAGATGAAACAGTGGAAAGGGATCTCACCACAGCCGCGGCAATATAACAAGTGGTCACTAAGACATACATTGACACAATAATTATATTTAGATGAAACAGTGGAAAGGGATCTCACCACAGCCGCGGCAATACAACAAGTGGTCACTAAGACATACACTGACACAATAATTATATTTAGATGAAACAGTGGAAAGGGATCTCACCACAGCCGCGGCAATATAACAAGTGGTCACTAAGACATACATTGACACAATAATTATACAATAATTAGTTTAGATGAAACAGTGGAAAGGGATCTCACCACAGCCGCGGCAATATAACAAGTGGTCACTAAGACATACATTGACACAATAATTATATTTAGATGAAACAGTGGAAAGGGATCTCACCACAGCCGCGGCAATATAACAAGTGGTCACTAAGACATACATTGACACAATAATTATATTTAGATGAAACAGTGGAAAGGGATCTCACCACAGCCGCGGCAATATAACAAGTGGTCACTAAGACATACATTGACACAATAATTATATTTAGATGAAACAGTGGAAAGGGATCTCACCACAGCCGCGGCAATATAACAAGTGGTCACTAAGACATACACTGACACAATAATTATATTTAGATGAAACAGTGGAAAGGGATCTCACCACAGCCGCGGCAATATAACAAGTGGTCACTAAGACATACATTGACACAATAATTATATTTAGATGAAACAGTGGAAAGGGATCTCACCACAGCCGGGCAATATAACAAGTGGTCACTAAGACATACATTGACACAATAATTATATTTAGATGAAACAGTGGAAAGGGATCTCACCACAGCCGCGGCAATCACCACAGCCGTGGCAATATAACAAGTGGTCACTAAGACATACATTGACACAATAATTATATTTAGATGAAACAGTGGAAAGGGATCTCACCACAGCCGCGGCAATATAACAAGTGGTCACTAAGACATACATTGACACAATAATTATATTTAGATGAAACAGTGGAAAGGGATCTCACCACAGCCGCGGCAATATAACAAGTGGTCACTAAGACATACATTGACACAATAATTATATTTAGATGAAACAGTGGAAAGGGATCTCACCACAGCCGCGGCAATACAACAAGTGGTCACTAAGACATACATTGACACAATAATTATATTTAGATGAAACAGTGGAAAGGGATCTCACCACAGCCGCGGCAATACAACAAGTGGTCACTAAGACATACACTGACACAATAATTATATTTAGATGAAACAGTGGAAAGGGATCTCACCACAGCCGCGGCAATATAACAAGTGGTCACTAAGACATACATTGACACAATAATTATATTTAGATGAAACAGTGGAAAGGGATCTCACCACAGCCGCGGCAATATAACAAGTGGTCACTAAGACATACATTGACACAATAATTATATTTAGATGAAACAGTGGACACTACCAAACAAATAACAAAGTTAAAATCAAATAATGGACAATATTTAAAAAATAGTTTAAATCATCAAGTAGAGAAGACAGTGAATACTACTGGACAGATATATTTAGTACTTCCTGAGTAAGTGTTGTAACCTTATTGGCAAAATCCTTTATTTGTGCAATTAAACCAATTACTTTCAAGATTATTACATTATTAAGCACTGTATTAAATTAAATAGGAGTAACAGAATTGGTTACCTCTAGACATATGGGCAAGTGGGAAAATATATGGGGCAAGTAAATATCTGATTAGCATTTGCCCCGTGGCAAGTAATTTTTTGAAAATTTTTGAACCCCTGACATGGGTACTGCAGACAACGTGGACACAGATTCACACAACACACACCTGGAAAATGTGTACATGGAAACGTAGCCTTACCGAAGCATTCTGTTGTAGTGTGAGACCGCGGGGATCACACCGATGCTGAGCGCCCTCTGGGTGAGATGGTAGCACTCCGTTATGAAGCTGTGTACGCTCTGTAACTTGTCAGGCAACGGACCGAGGCGTTTTTCTTTCTCTGAAACTAACCACACAACATATCATGTAACTTAAGACAGAAACAGATGGAATGAGTGTACGCTCTGTAACTTGTCAGGCAACGGACCGAGGCGTTTTTCTTTCTCTGAAACTAACAACACAACATATCATGTAACTTAAGACAGAAACAGATGGAAAGATCAGGGCTCAAATTTTAGTTTAGCCAATTTTCAGAAATGAAGATATTTCCTAGCGTAATATAGTATTAGCCAAAGTCTTAATATTTTTTTTGCAGTTTTGTGTAAAAATTAGTGATTGGCTATAACATGGCATTATACAGGGTGAGCCCTGAATAATGAAATAAATGAACAAACCAATAAGCTAAAAAAAAACAAAAAAACAATTATTGTTAAAAGTTCCCTCAGCACAAAAATGCATCACCTTGTACAAAAAAAAAGAAGAAAAAAAAGTTTGTTTTGTTTAACGACACCACTAGAACACATTGATATATTAACAATCAGCTATTGGATGTCAAACATTTGGTAATTCTGACTGGTAGTCAATAGAGGAAATTTGCTACATTTTCTTAATGCAGCAAGGGATCTTTTATATGCACTTTCCTACAGACAGGAAAGCACATACCATGGCCTTTGACCAGCTGTGGTGCACTGTTTGGAAAGAGAAAAAACCCCAATCAGTTGAACGGATCCACTGAGGTGGTTTCGATCCTGCGATGAAAACACCTCAAGCCAGCGCTCAACTGACCGAGTTAAATCCCGTCCCACCGTGTACAAAATGAATTATATTTATACTGTTGAACTAGTTGCAAACAAAAACAAAACAAAACTAAACAAGCATTCTATGAGTACAGCTAATGCAATACATGTTCCCTACCAGGCGTAACAAATTTCCGTATCCCCTAAGTTCAAGGGCCATAACTCTGCCACAAATGGCAATATTGCCATAAAATGAAATCTGTAACAGTATGTGATAAAGCTATACACAAATTTTCAGCTCTTGAGGTATTCCGAAAGAAATGTGCAGAAAACTAAGTTTCGTATCTCCTGAGTTCAAAGGCCACAACTGTCAGAAATACGTAAATTGCAAAGAAAGTCAAACTTGATCTGTAACAAGTACATGATAAAGCTACAAACAAAATTTTATCTTAAGGCATTGTGGAAAAAACATCTGGAAAACTATATGTGGGACAGACAGACAGACAGACAGACAGACAGACTGACAAAGATGAAACCTATAGTCCTCTCAGGTTGGACCAGTAGGGGACTAATAAAATCAAATATCCGTACTAATCTGTGCACTGGCAAGGCAAGTCTCGAAATCGTAGTTCAAGCGACACGCTTCAGACGTTGAGTAGCCCAGATCTATTTTCTTCAGTTTCGTCGAGTCAGCAAATATTGGCGTGAAAAAATCCAGCAAACACGAACAAAAATTCAGCATGAAACCTAGAAGAGAATTTAATTATGTTAACTCTACCAAAAGATTTAAAAATTATGTTACTGCAGTATATAAATGCTAATAAAATATGTTTGCATGGTTCAAAATTTTATGACGCAATGAGAGCAAATTCTGTGGTTTACTCTTTACTAGCCCTTTCACTCCGAAAATCAGACCATGTTGTTGTGCTCTACTTGGTTTACATTCCATGCAGAATATAGAGATTATTATACGAGCTTGTGTGTCGTACTGATTACGCTCGGGCAATCCATAAATCCTGACACAAGTTTTGTAAAACCAGTATGACACACACGTTTCAACCACAACTATAAGGAAACGACAAAATGACAGGCAAAGTCTTTAGCTAGAACTGGAGAAAACAATGTTCCCAAAATTACGTCATTACCCTTGTTATTACACGTGTTTCATATCATTATTATTAACTCGGTTAGGTTGAACCATGTGGATAATAAATGTAAAACAAACCAGTAAAATTGTCATCGGTAATATGATAAAAGGCATCTGTGTGCATAGACTAGAGCCCAATGCACCAGGGTGAAATAATTTTTATCCAAGGAAATTTGACAGAAAAAAGCAAGCTGCTGCCATGGTTCTCTTTTGAATGGATAAATGAATGAATGTTTAACGTTTAACAACACTCTACACCAAAAACACACATCAGCTGTTGTATCAAACAAAGGTATGTTTACAATTAACATGTTTACAATTAACTTTTTTGAAGGAACAGTCAGCACAAGTATTCTTCCAACTTGCCTCGGTGTCCCAATTTGTGTTATTAAACTGAAGGCAACACTTGCCGCAGCCCCCACAAATTAAAATTCGACCCCCACGTTTGCCTGTAAAAATTTTTTTTCATTTCAGCTTATTTCAGTGCTTACATGTATATCCAATTAAGGTTCATGCACGCTATCCTGGGCACACACCTCAGCTATCTGGGCCGTCTGTCCAGGACAGTGAGTTAGTGGTAAGTGAGAGAGAAGAGGGTGTAGTGTACCTACCAGCATTAAAAAAGTTTGGTTTGTTTAACACCACTAAAGCACATTAATTTATTAATCATCGGCTACTGAATGTCAAACATATGGTCATTTCGACACAGTCATAGAGAGGAAACGTACTACATTTTTCAATTAGTAGCAAGGGATCTTTTATGTGCATGATCCCAAAGAGGACAGCACATACCACATCCTTTGATATACCAGTCGTGGTGCACTGGCTGGATTGAGAAATAGCCCAATGAGCCCACCGACGGGGATTAATTCTAGACTGGCTGCACATAAGGCGTGCGCTTTACCACAGGGCTAGGTCCGCCCCTCTACCAGTCTTATGTCCGATGACTTAACCACGACACCACCGAGGCCGGTGTCTGAATACGAGAATCAGCAGATTTAGCTTTACGACAGGGCTAGGTCCGCCCCTCTACCAGTCTTATGTCCGATGACTTAACCACGACACCACCGAGGCCGGTGTGTGAAAACAAGAATCAGTACATTTAATGTATCTGTGACATTACCGTCGGAACAGCAGGCTTGTAGCCCCTCTACCAGCCTTATGTCCGATGACTTAACCACGACACCACCGAGGCCGGTGTGTGAAAACAAGAATCAGTACATTTAATGTATCTGTGACATTACCGTCGGAACAGCAGGCTTGTAGCCCCTCTACCAGCCTTATGTCCAATGGCTTAACCACGACACCACCAAGGCCGGTGTGTGAAAACAATAATCAGTAGATCTACCAGTCTTATGTCCGATGGCTTAACCACGACACCAACAAGGCTGGTGTGTGAAAACAAGAATCAGTAGATTTAATGTATCTGTGACATTACCGTCGGAACAGCAGGCTTGTAGCTGTGTGTCAGTCTCGAGAATTCCCGGGCTCCGTAGATCATTCAGACATATCACAGCGGATAACCACGACAATGCCTGCTCCCTTGTCGCTTTGGATGTCATCACAGTCTTCAACGCACTGTACACCACGGCCTGACAACGACTCATACCCTCCTGGATAGCAGACTAAATTTGAAAAAAAACAAAAACAATATATATATATATTATATATATATATATATATATATATATATATATATATATTAAAGGAATGTCCACAGCAAAAACGGAAATGGAAATTTTTATTTATCGACGCACTCAACACATTTTATTGATGGTTATATGGCGTCGGACATATGGTTAAGGACCACACAGATATTGAGGGAGGAAACCCGCTGTCGCCACTTCATGGGCTACTCTTTTTAATTAGCAGCAAGGGATCTTTTATATGCACCATCCCATAGACAGGATAGCACATACCACGGCCTTCAATATACCAGTCATGGTGCACTGGCTGGAGCGAGAAAATAGCCCAATGGGCCCACTGACGGAAATCGATCCTAGACCGACTGTGCATCGAAAGAGCGCTGTACCACTGGGCTACATAGCAAAGAAAACCATGTGATTGAGAAAAAACACCTGAATATAGTCCAGGAAAGGAAGGAAATGGTTTATTTAACGACACACTCAACACATTTTATTTACGGTTATATGGCGTCGGAAAATATAGTCCAAGGCAAAAAAGAGCCGCAGAGAATTAAAAACTCCACTGCATTGCTGGCAGGGTTTTTGCCAGAGGGTAAAACAAGTATGGCACCATACCAAAATTTAATTATTTTTATTAAGTGAACTTTTTGACAAGATTAATTATTCTCATCATTACTGTATGGTTTTCTTAACCCTAACCCTAAATTTAACCCATTTCTTTCTAGGAGAGGCCTCCCATTTCCCCTGTTGACTGTGGTTGCTTTCAGTTCCATTAGCACCATACCCAAAAATTTCTTTCTGGCAGAAACACTGGCTGGGGTTGCCTCAGCACATTTTAAACTACAACTATTTGGTATCTAACAAGGTTATTGACTAGATTTTTAAAAGTAAAAAGTTTGTTTTGTTTAACCGACACCACTAGAGCACTTTTATATGCACCATCCCACAGACAGAACAGCACATACCACATGCTTTGATATACCAGTAGTCGTGCACTGGCTGGAACGAGAAATAGACCAAGAGGCCCACCAACGGGGATTGATCCCACACAGACCTGTCAACCCTCCCGGATTCCGCGGGAGTCTCCCGGTATTTGATCAAATCTCCTTCCCTGTGCGGGAGACAGTTTCTCCTGTTAAATGACATTTTTGTAAGCATAAAAAAAAAATCGATCCTCTTTTGTCAAAATAACATTAGGGAAGTAACTCTGCCTTTTTTTCTCATTCGGAAAATGTCGACTACTTTCGGTTTCCGAGAATGTAACAGGCCGAATTGTCCCGACTGTTTAACCTTTGCCGAAGTGAGAATTGTGGGATAGCCTATTTATATTGTTAAAAAAGCACATGGAGTTTATAAAATGATGTGTTATTATAATGTTTGTTGTCATCGTAATGGCTACGAAGCGTGTTGCCGCTAATTAAACAGGCTGTGTATTGACTGACATTCAGTGTTGCCATATAAAAAAAAAAAACTATCCAATTTAGTTCCAATAGCCGATGATAAGATTAAAAATCAATGTGCTCTAGTGGCGTCGTTAAATAAAACAAACTTTACTTTTAATAACACCTCTGAATTGTAAAATGTCTTCCCACTGGATTACATAATGCAACTATGACAAATCTGAGTTGACAGCGATACACACGATGCATGTTAAAATCACATGTCACAGCAAGACAACGAAAAGACCAATTAGCTGTATAAACATACTTGTGTCTGTTATTTTTGTATGTTTGTGCGGTAAAATGTTGGTTATAAGGGTACACTTCAAGAAATTATTTTTGTACAATTAAAAAATGTTGTTTGACATTGACATAAAGTTACTCACGGAAATGGGTATAATTCCGGTATATTTCACACGATGTCCGTAAAGAGGTTTTACTTATGATTAATGAAAATACAATGTTTATTGCATCATTATAATGATTTTAAATCAGTACCACGCCACCGTTCCTCATTATAGTAAAAACTGAATATTAATTTATAAGATTTATATAAATTTGTCTTTGGTATTAGGTACACTAACCACAAATGATAATGTAACGCAACCTGTAAGGCTGTAAGTGTAATACCGTAAATGTACTAATTAAATTTTTTATTTCTTGTTCATGTTCTTAACATTTTTGGATAAAATATTTTTTTTTTGTTTAAATATGTATTAAATCATAATAATATTTAAACTTAAAAAAAAATAAAAAAAAATAATAATATTTTTTTATATATTTTTTTAATGCCAAGATCTGAAGTTAAGAAGTATATATGACATTATAAAGTATTCATATAACTTATTGTAATAATGTTTTTTTTTAATCTTGCGATTTTGGGTTAAATTGTGTGAATTTAAAAAATCTCCTGCTTTTTGACCAAATCTCCTGCTTTTTCAACACACACCTCCTGCTTTCTCTTGACTAAAGGTTGACAGGTCTGATCCCACATCGAGCGAGTGCTTTAACAATGGGCTAGGTCGTCTAGATTTTTAAAATACTTTCTTTATGAAAACTATTGTCAATGTCAAATGAGACAGTTATAAAAGTTTATAATAATAAAAAAAACAAATTCTGCTGTTAAACAATTTGCTTGATTCTGATTGGTTAAAGGTTGAGTTTGTTTGGTTTGATGACAAATGCGGGGCACACCGATTAACTAATCATCGGCTACTGGATGTAAAACATTCGATAAATCTGGCATACTGTCATTAATTAGTTTTGTTTAACAACACCACTAGAGCACACTGATTTATTAATCACCGGCTATGGAATGTCAAACTTTTGGTAATTTTGACAGTGTCTTAGAGAGGAAATCCCCTACACTTTTTATTAGCAGCAAGGGATTTTTATATGCACCATCCCACAGACAGGATAGCACATACCACGGCCAGTGAACATTGTTATTAGAGGAAACCTCCTACAAAAGATCTCTCATATGCACTTTCACAGACAGGACAACACATATCACAGCCTTTAATACAGTTGTGAGGCACTGGTTGGAATGGGAAAATATACTTGCCTCCACCTGTCTGAGGTCTGCCTCAGTAACTCTAGGAAATCCGCGCAGCGACATAAATGGGGAGACAATACTTCCCGACAGAATTAGAGTGCGACCTTTCAGTAACTTGGTCGGCACAGTAGAAACACCAAGAAGAGGTCCAAATATGGAGTTGTTTTCAAAAATGTTTCCCTGAAAAACACGAGAGAGAGAGAGAGAAAACTGTAAAATATGATGTCTTAATAATCTACATGACTTCCACACATGCTCCAATGCAGATGGAAAATGTATTCAAATATATAGAACAGGTAAAGTGTTGTAATAAATAAATAAAGAAATGTTATATTTATCGACACACTCATCACATGTTATTTATGGTTATATGGTGTCTGGTATATTATTAAGGACCACACAGATCATGAGAGAGGAAACCTACTACCATCACTCCCAGTGCTTCACTTTTCATTAAGAAACAAGCTATCTTTTATAGGCACCACCTCACAGACATGACAGTATACACCACAGCCTTTCTTACACCAGACGTGGTGCACTGGCTGGAATGTGAAATAGCCCAATGGGTCCACTTATGGGTAACGACCCTAAATCGATTGCACATCAGGCGAGCACATTATTACTGGGCCACGTCACGACCCTCTGGTCGAACAAAGGACTTTATAGAACAAATTAAATGCACGTTGGAAATTTAACACAATTTCATGCTTTTTCAAATCAAGGATTTTGGGTTGGAAGCAAAAATTATGACGTGAAATCCCAAAATATCTATATTACATTATGTTTACAATTCTGATAGAATCTTAAACTGGTCCCCCACCACCCAACTCCCATTTTTAATGCCAGACAATATTTTGTTAGACCATTTAGTAGGCCAACTGAGCACTGTGTGACTGTCTTTAAATAAAGATTATTATACAAGCTTATGTGTCATACTTATTTTATGAAACAAGTGTCAAGATTTTCGCATTGCCCCACCAAGAGTGAATGTAATAATCTTTATTATCCAGCATTATTAAAAAACAAATTATGAATAACAAGAAGGGCCATCTCAAAATGTTTCAACCGCAACTAAGAGATGACGAAATCACGCCATATTTCAAATAACACAGACAGTCTGAGGACTGAGGAAGCAAAGGTTGTGTGTGTTTCGTATGGTTTTTATTAACTTGGTTATGCTGAACCATGTGGATAATAAAGTAATTGGAGAAAACTTGAGGTGTGAAGTAGAAGAATTTTAGGCCATCCCAATGGCTGTTGGGATATTCAAACCAGGCTACTAGGCCATCCCATTGGCTGTTGGGATGTTCGAACCAGACTACTAGGCCATCCCATTGGCTGTTGGAATGTTCGAACCAGACTACTAGGCCATCCCATTGGCTGTTGGGATGTTCGAACCAGACTACTAGCTGTAAAGGAATATGAAATTGTTTGAGGACAGGTGATGTTGAAAAGAAAACACATACCAAACCCTCTGAAGCACTGCTCACTTCTTTCTCCAAGGCAACAGCCAGGACTGGCCCTGATTTAGGCTGTAATAAACAAACACGGTGATATATCAGACAGCGACCATGACCTGCTATTACATTACAACCTTAACGATGGCAAGTTAAAGGTAGTTTCTACCATTTATTAATTTTTAAGCAGAACTGTAAACGGAGATTTATACTGTGAGCCACTGCATCTAGAAAATAACTTACATTTGATATCAATATCTCCAGTGCCTTTAAGGTGCGTCCTTCTTTGAAGATCACTTCATCGATTCTATGAAGAAGAAAAATTAAAACAAAAATAAAAATATTTTCTTATGCGTTGAATAATATACTGAGGGTGTAAAAAACCCCAACATAAGTTCAGTTTTAATAACAGAACTTTTTTTTATCAACATACCAAATGTAGTAACATTTGACACATAGCTATCTCATTGTACTGCCTAAAGAATTGTTGGTTAAAATTGGGTCAACCATGAGCATGTGCGAAGATGCATGCTTTTTACCGATTTGTCAGGAAAGCATGCATCCGGGCCTCTGCCATGTGCTATGGACTTGAACACCATACCAAATTGAAGTTTTGAACAGTGCACATCGATTGCACAACATTTCATTTCAACACAATTGAAAAGCAAAATGCTGCGAATGTTACAAGCTGATAGGCGTAAGGCTATTGCTCTAATTATGCAGGGGCAATCGCAATGATGCGTCGCCTAGCAATTTGGGGTATATGAATGAACGATAGCTTGTTTAGTTGGGCATCTCAGAGCCACAGGAAGATTATTTGACCGTCCCAGGAGCAGATGCCCACGCATTACATTGCCAAGTCAAGATAGAGGCATATGTCTCACACACCTCCGTAACTGATTTCAGATGGCTACGGAGACGGCAAGTCAGGCCTATAAGTTCTGTATATATTTGTAAAAAGCCACTGTAAAAAAAAAAAAAAAGTCCGGTTTTGAGGAAATTCCAGTATACAGAGGGACCAGTTTTGAGAGGTTTCACGATGTACATGTGTATAATCAGACATACAAATTTACTGAAATGCATGCAATCGTAAGACACTAAAGAGTCAATGAATAAACAATACGCTGAGGTATCATTTAAACAAATCCTCCCACCCCCCGTCTCACCTTTTAACACTGTTGAGCTGTGTTCCTGCTGCTTTGAAGAGATTTGTAACAAGTGCGACAGACTGCTCCCCACAGTCTAGTAACCGTGACAACAGAGATGACGAAATGACCACATTATCATCAGCCCACCCTGTCAGTCTCCACAGAAACTTGACGCAATCACTCTGCAAGAATTGAAAGTGTGAAACATTCCAAAAGTTAACGTTTGTGTTGTTTAATGACACCACTGGAGGTCATTGATCAATTAAATCATCGGCTATTGGATGTCAAACATTTGATAATTTTGACATACAGTCTTAGAGAAGAAACCAGCTACATTTTTCAGTTAGTAGCAAGTGATCTTTTATATGCACCATTTGACAGACAGGATAGTATAGCCTTTGATGTACCAGTCACGGTACACTGGCTGGAAAGAGAGATAGCCCAATGGGACCACCAACGGGGATCGATCCAAGACTGATAGCGCATTAAGAGAGTACTTTATTACTGGGCGACATCCCACCCATTATATGCACCATCCAACAGACAGGATAGCACATACCATGCCCTTTGATATACCAGTTGTACTGCATTTTAAAAGAAATGACAATGTTATCATCAGCCCACTGTCAGTCTCCATAGAAACTTGACAGAATCACTTTGCAAGAATTAAAAGTGTGAAACATTCTTCATAATGCTCACTGTCCTGAATCTGACATACCGCATCGAATGATTAAGGGACAGACCCTAGTTTTTAGAAACTACAGCATATTTTTAATGGGTTAAAACTAGGGTCTGCTGTTCTCATTGTACTAATACTTGCATGTGCAACTTATATTTGATATAACCACATGCCTGATCAAAATCTAGGGTACATAATTTTTGTTCAAAATAAATTTTGTGGAGATCGAAGTATCGTTCTCAACTTTCTTGACTTTTACCTGCCATTTCCGAAGACTTTGAAAGACTTTTACACAGCGTTCAAAGACAATAGAATGTGATAAAAATACCAAATCAGTTTGTTTATGTTTCTGTCCATGGCCAAAACATTGAGATTTTTTACATGCATCATGAAAGAGTAAAACTGGAAAATATCAAATGCATGTAGCTGTAAAAGATATCATCGCTTTGGCTGTGATTTCTGAGAATTTAAAGACTTTTATTACAATTCAAAGACTTTCAAAGACCTAATAATATTTTTCTTCAAATTCAATGACTTTCAAGGAAGTTAAGGACCGCCACGAACCGCGTAAAACACTTACCACTGAATCCTTGTTTTCAAAATCCGACCACAGGTCTTCATCCACAGAATGTGTTTCCGATTCTACAACAAACAATATTACGGAGAAGGCTACAAGTTTGTTTTGTTTAACAACACCACTTTAGCACATGGACTTATTAATCATTCTGGTAATTTTGACACGTCGTAAATTCTCATAAGGATGGAAACACATTTACGGTTATATTGCGTTGGACATGGTTAAGGACCACAAAGATATTGAGAGAGGAAACCCACTGTAGCCACTTCATGGACTACTCTTTTTGATTAGCAGCAAGGGATCTCTTATATGCACCATTCCACAGACAGGACAACACATACCTTGGCCTTTGATATACCAGTTGTGGTGCACTGGCTGGAGTGAAAAATAGCCCAATGGGCCTACTGATGGGGACCGAACACGCATAAGCGAACACTTTACCACTGGTCTACGCCCAGAATTTAACATCTCGCCATAATCTAATTTTTTGTCGCAGACAGTTTGACTCATAGATGTTCCTTTCAATGTATTTAAAAAAAAAAAAAAAAATTTAAAAAATCAAAATTAAAACAAATAATTCAATTAAAAACATTTAGTTAAACTTTTAATTTACTATCCTTCAAAATATTTATAAACGTGCAACCGAGATGAAAATTCATAGTTATAACTATAAACCAAGTTTTACTGATGTAGGACTTATAGTTTGTGAAAAATGGAGCTACATACAAAACTTTAGCATTGAGCTCTCGGCAAAAGTTGATATTGTGTCCGCCACTGAAAACATAATACTTAAATCTCACCTTTTTAAAGTTTATTTTGTTTAACGACACCACTAGAGCACATTGATGTATCGGGGCTAGCTCTAGGTGAGCAAAACAATTCACCAAATTGTCTATTAAACTTAAAACATTGCAGAAATTTACAGTTATTTTCTAAAAAATGTCAGTTATTAAATGAAATTATTTCGCCAAACTAATATAAAATTTGCCAACTGCTTTCAAAATTCACAACTGGTGAATTTGGCGAGTGCCAGAGCTAGTCGTGTGTATTAATCATTGGTTATAGGATGTCAAACATTTGGTAATATTGAAAACTGGCTGGAAAAAGAAATTTAGCCCAATGGGCCTAACAACAAGGATCGATCCCAAACCGACCATGCATCAAGCGAGTGCCTTACCACTGGGCTATGCCCTATACTCGTCACCGTTTTTCTTCCTAAAGGCAAGACAAAAATCGCCCACTAATCCTTACCTATGTTTAAGTTTTTAAAGATGGTTGTCAAAGATGCCGTTTTCAGCCAAACGGATGCTGCATTCACCAGGTTGTCGTGGTAACTGTTTTCAAAGTCCTCACAACAGCCAAAGCACCATACAGCATATTTTATCTGGTTTACCTGACGAGGAACTATTTTTTGTAGAATTTTCTCTAATTTTCCCGGAATTTCCGTGACCTCAATGGGCAAATCTGAGCTATTAATATCCAGCTTGCCTAATGAGTATCTTGATTTTACTTCTTCACCAACATGCTTTAAAAATTATTAAAAAAAAAGAAAAGAAAATTTAAATCATCTTAATCAACACTGTTAAAAACATTTATTTTACTGCTTAAATTAAAAAATATTATTACCTCATTGTATGTTTCATTTTAAATTTACAATTTAATACTGATAAATAAAAGTACACCCTCCTTAAATGTTTTAAAGGAAACATTCAAAATAAAATATGAAGTTTGTTTGTGTTATTATTAATACACATATATACAATTTGTTCAGATTTGATTATCAGTATTGTCTTTTATTCCATTAAGTTCACCTGGGTATATGAGAAAAAAAAATAATAAAAAAGAAAAACTTTTGTGCAAACAGCTTCACCAATCACACAGTTCACCCGTATTTTTTTTATTGTTGTTGTTTCATACCCAATGAATAAAAAATAAATGAACAATCCATAATAATAAAAAAAATTGAAAAAAATAAACAATTTCAAATAAATGAATTCATTTCAGTTTTATTTAACAAACAACTAAAATTAGAGACGAAAAATCCAATTAAATATCACTTTCATGCAGAGAAGAAACAGCCTGTGCATTTTTTTAAAATAGCAAAATACTCCTATTAAAAGTATATGAAAACCTTACCAGTTGACAATCAAGGACCTGAGATAAAAACGCAATCAGTTTATTGGAGTCTGTCGTCTTTTTTTTCACCTCCTCAACGAGCGATGTTTTATATGACATTTCATTGGCTGGTGTTTCAGTGAGGGATGTGCTACTTGACACTTCATTGGCCGATGTTTCACTGGAAGACAACTCTTCTGCAACATGACTGGTTGTATCAACTCCCTCATCATCCGACCGAAAAGATTTACCTTTTAAAGGTTCAAAATCTTTTTTCTTTTCTTCTTCTTTCTTCAATTTGTCCTTTTTGTTTTGAAAATCAGCCTTAACCTTCTTGTCAAAGCAGCCATTTTCCCTCCCACCTTGAAGTTGGGCATCTCTGCTCTTAAAACCACTAGAATCCGAACTTTTCAAATGCCGGCTTCCCCCGAAATGGCTGTGTTTCGTCTGTGTTAATTTGCTGACTTTCTTTGGCACCGGTTTGTTCGCGACCTCTTTGAGAACATGTCCGGTATCCTTGTGAGGCAGGTCTCCCAGATCTTCATCATTCTGAGACGAGTCCGACTCGTATAATTTTTCGTGTTTGCCCAGAGTCTCGAACGTTGTCTTTCTCTGCTTGCACGCGGATGGCAGTGACTTCTCGTATGAATTTTCAAACGTAGTCTTTCTCAGTTTGGCTGCAATGAGGGCTGGTTCCTCTGCCGTGTCATCGACCAAGTGTTTCCGCTGTTTCGTTTGGTTTGAACCGGAAAATTGAGCGAGCCACTCCTCTCTCTTTGTCCGCATCAGTTCTAAAAAAAAAATATATGGTAACAATTTAAAAAAAATATATTAATTAATCCTAAGGTAGCATTTATTAATTGCCAATAATCAACAGATAAAGTTTGTTTTGTTTAACGACACCACTAGATGATTTATTAACAACCAGCTGTTGGATGTCAAACATTTTAATTCTGACATAATCTTAGAGAGGAAACCCGCTACATTTTTCCATGCATAGCAAGGGATCTTTTATATGCTCAATCCCACCGAGAGGATAGCACATACCACAGCCTTTGATATACCAGTCGTGGTGCACTGGCTGAAACAAGAAATAGCCCAATGGGCCACCGACGGGGATCGATCCTAGACTGGAATGATAGAATGAATGACAGGGCTCACCCTGGAATGTATTTTGCCATAGCCAATTTTCACATATGAACAGTACTTTCATCAAAGTTAATTTGAAGAAAATTTTATTAGCCAAAGACTAAATATTGTAGCCACTTTGTATTAATAAAAATTTGTAATTTGCTAAATATATATTGGCAGGGTGAACCCTGAACAAATGGATAAATAAATGAAGGACTATTTAATAACACTAATGATGAATCAGGGGTGGGAATTGGTGAACTGTAAAAAAGAGGAAATCTAGAGGAGTCCCGGAAATTCTTGAAATCCTAGGTTAATATTTGTGCCATCTGACACATTTTGGAGGAAAGGACGATTAAAATGCGAGGAAACGCAATGTTCCACGAGAGAAAAACCGCGGATCCGAGGAGAATTCCCACCCCTGATGAATGAATATTTAACAACACCAATAATGAATACAGGAAGGAAGGAAGGAAGGACTATTTAATAACACTAATGATGAATGAATGAATGTTTAACAACACCCCAGCAAGAAAACATTGGCTATTGGGTGTCAAACTAAGGTAAATGACATCAATTTAAAAAAAAAAAAAATTATTAATAAAAAAAAATTGAAATTATTAATCTATTTTAGGGTACGTAATTTCACCCTTCGTATCCTGGTGTCCTACTTATATCCTATTTATGACCCATAATCAATCTTAATTTATATCACTCAATTAATTTGGTTGGTGTGCCAATCGATGACGTCATTGTGTAACATCGAAGTGTTACGTCCCACTTCAGGGCTAGCTCTGCCACTCGCCTATGGAGTTCTTTAAGAACAACTGGCGAATTTCATTTTAACTTGGCGGGAAAAAAAATTGTGTAATCATTAATAATTTGTTGGCAAATAGCTATAGATTTTGCATTTGTAAGATAATTTGGTGAAATGTTCTCATCACCCAGAGTTAGCCTGTACTTGGGGTCTAGTGGGACGTATCACTTTGATATGTACAAAGATATTTTTACCCATAGGGGTAATCATTTCTGTGACTGAACTTAAAGTTTGTTTTGTTTAATGACACCACAAGAGCACATTGATTAATTAACCATCGGCTATTGGATGTCTTAAAATTTGGTAATTCTGAAACCCGCTACATTTTTCCATTAGTAGCAAGGGATCTTTCATATATGCACCATCCCACAGACAGGATAGCACATCACGGACTTTGATATGCCGGTCGTGGTGCACTAGCTGGAGCGAGAAATTCCCCAATTAAAATTTGACCCCTAGCTGTTACCATTTGTATTGTGCTCCTGTTTCCTGCTGGCTTTTGTCCAGACCAGGATGAAGAGACACGTGACAATTGCACCGATGACGGCCGTCAGAAGTACAGTGTTTGTGCCGTTCACAGTCTCAGTCTCATCCTCATCCTCTTCAACCACGGCTTCTGTCTCCTACAACAAACAAACGAGCATTCTGAGCAAGGTTTTAGATCTCACTAACTTGAACACTAGGGCCTCCACGACTCCAAAATATTTGGACTCGAATGTTAAACTCAACCCAGATCCGAGTACCCGACACTTAAGGTTGACGATAGTCACTCTTCGCACCTTTGGTTTGGCTTAGTACACAATAAATATAACATATCTTACCATAATTTCACATGAAATCCATATTTCGTAAAAGGTACAATTTTTTAATCACAAGATTTTCTTCAAACACATTCAGTTGCATTAGTAATGTTCAAACAAAAATATTTCGACAGCAATTTTTTCAATGTCCTGAAAACGGAAACGTCATGTACTAGGTTTATGGTTATTGTAATTAGATGCAAAGTGATGTCATTGGAATACTGACGAAATTCAAACACAAAATTAGCTATATTATTACAATGCTTCTCCACATTAAAATAAAAGGTCTACTAACCTTGACCCTTGTTAAAATTCTATAACAAGCAGACAATATTTACAGGTCGGTATTTTTTATTTTTAATAATTCTGCACAAAATAATAAGTTTGAAAAATGAAAGAAATAAAAAGTACCGTTTGTCAAATATATCGTATCAACAAATTACCGTTGTATATGTTTTATTTAATGTGTACGAAGCCAAAACAAGGGTCCGAAAAGTGACTGGTGTCGACCATAGATGATAGTGAAACTAAGGAATAAAGTAAAATAGCATTACGCATCTTAATTCTAACGCCAAACATGGATGCCAAATTATGCCATTGTATTGAATTCCACACATTTGATTTTTGTTTTCCCGCCATGTCTCATAGCCCTTTAATGTAACCGGCGGCAAACATATGGCAATATGATGTACAAAAAATGTAATTAACTTGGCCTATTCCCGTGAACGTGCACTGCTCTTCCCGTAAAGGGGTACTCGAGTCCCGTGAACGTGCTAGACTTGGCCTATGCCCGAGTACCCGTAGAGACCCCATTCGGCACAATGGGGTTTTCTGTTTGCTCGAAGCACACCACAGTATTTTTAATGCAGTAATGTTAATAATAGCTGGTAAATAGTTGTACATATTCAGTTGTTTTAATCTAATTACAGTTTTACATTCTGTTGATTTTGTGGTGAAATATTTTGAGACACTGCAGAACAAATCCGGAAAACTAATTTTCATATCTCCTAAGCTCAAGGACCATAACTCTGTCAAAAATTAATAAATTGCCGTGAAAGTTAAACTTGATCTATAACATTACATGAAAAAAGCCCAAATATAAAATTTTAATATCTCTAGACATTGTGGAAAAAAACCTATCTGGAAAACTATATGTGGAACAGAGGGACTGATGGACGGAAATAAAACATATAGTCCCCTCCGGGATGATTGGTAGGATAATAATACACAAGCACTCCAAGAGTCCTGCTAAAGGTATACACGACTCCTTCAAATGTTCGTATCTCCTAAGTTCAAGGGCCATAACTCTGTGAAAAATTGTCTAGTTTTGAGGGAATCCCGGTTTAGAGGTTTGAACTGTAAATTGCAATATGGGTTTGCTGTATCACAATTTATCGCAATACAGTTTTGACAGTATCGGTGCACCCCTAGCTGTTGTTTTTTTGCTCACCTTTTGCTCAGTTTTTCCATCTTTCTTTTCTTTATGTTCTGATATAATGTATTTGATGCTGGTGAAACTGAGCTGAATTTCTTCTGCGTTGAGAATTCCATCATTGTCGAAATCAAATTCAGCCAGTTCATCAGCAAGACTCTGTGACACAAAAAACATTATTATTAAAGCCACAAACACTAGTTTCTGATTGTTATTAAAGCCACAAACACTAGTTTCTGAGGTACACACTTTTTCTGAATTCATGAATGTACGGGTGAAATGTCCAGTAAATGATAATCTTGGGAGTGGCCGTCTTCCTATAAATGAGGCACTATAGTTAAGAGATTCATGGAATCAAGCACTATTTTGCCAAATACCCTTTCGACTCGGCATTGCGCAGAGATACGGAACTAACCATGTATTACGGTTTTGTCATCCAAATTTATATAAGTTTATTTTGTTTAATGACACCACTAGAGTACATTGATTTATTAATCATCGACTACTGGATGTCAAACATTTGGTAATTTTGACTTATAGTCTTAGATAAGAAATCAGCTACATTTTTCCATATGTAACAAGGGAACTTTTATGTGCATAACCCCACAGACAGGACAGTACATACCATGGCTATATCTTGAACTAAATGTAGAGTAAGACGTACCTGATCTTGGATTTCATTCAAGTTGATTTCACCTTCATAGGCCGACAGCTGACTAAACAGCATCAGCAGCAACGTCAACGTCAGCATACTACTTCTACAAAATACACAAAACATACAGGACAAAGTTATTTAAAGTTTGTTTTCTTTAATGACACTACTAGAGCACATTGATTAATTAATCAATCATCGACTATTCAAGGTCATATATTTTGATGATACATTTTCTCCATTAATTAGTAACGAAGCAAAAAGGGATTTTTTTATATGTGTGAACTTTCCCTCAGACAGGACAGCACATACCCAAGGATGTATGCAGGATTTTTTTTACCAGGGGCACCCATGTCTGATGGGATTGTGAAAATTAGCGCAAGTAAATCATACTCAGGATATATTTTTGTCCAGGCCACTGAATCATGCAGTACACCACCGTTGAATTAAATTATTACAACAGACATGTATATATATTAAATATATACCAGTGTTCAAAATTAACAGTATCCTGATATCCCAGAATTTAATTTTGGATACCAGACTTCAAGAACCCAGTATCCCATATAATGTTGTTGGGGTTTTCAATCCTGCGTTTTTATTTTTCACTGGAAAAATGAAAGTCATCATTTACTGGTGAATTTAAGTAACAGTGTTTTTGAGCTTGTACCCACTCTAATGATATGCCACAACAATATTTACCCCAACTCTTACCCAGTCTAATCCTACACTTTTATTGGATGTTTCCACACTTCAAATTTTATTTGAGATATTGGTTCCACATCTGCAGAACATTGATACAGGTTTATCATTAGTAATGTCAGAAACACTCATAGATTACTGCTAAATATTAATTTATGTCAGTATTACTCAAAAATAGATGCAGCAAATCTTTTTGCTGATTCCGTTTTATTGCACATTTCACAAATTCTGCAATTTCGATTGTGGCGTAGCAATAGACTGGGAACGAGAACAGTGTCGTCCAAGTTTGTTACGACGTTATTTATGAATTTCATTTAAGTGGGATACTAAATTCTCACAATCTCAGGTGGGATACCTGATTTTGAAATGTTAGTATCCATCTGGGATGTACTGCCCAAATTTTTTTTTTCTCGAACACTGTATATATTGGGAATTTTTTTAGCATAGACATTGGGAATTTTCAACGCCACTTTCTTTTGGGACTGGGCCTACATGTATCTTCAGACAAACAGAATGTCTAGTTAAATCCCTGGTTATATTAATACACTTGTTGAAGTTTGCCTTCTTGCCCTGCCTTTTGGCTATAATGTCCTAAAAACATCTGCATCAGTCGAGACTAAATGAGCATGCATGCCCTTTATTTGTTGAATTTCAGATGGGAAACCTAGGTTACAGCACATTTATAAAGTTTACATTTCTCACCGTTTGAATTTTCAACTATAAAATCCTTTCACACACATACCGAAAATTATTGTTTTTTATTCATGAATTCACATAACTGTTTTTGGTGGATGGACAATGGGTATTGGGGGTGATTTGTCATGAAACATAAGTTTTTCTTGTTGCTGATTAAAAGTTATGTTCTTCCCGGCACCACAATCCTAACTGACTGCTGGAAAGCCTGTGATGTGTTTTATATTAAAGGATAGTCCCAATAATTACACTCACAAGACTGTGAATCATATAATATATATAAATACTCTTCAAAAAAAAAAGAAACTTGACATTGGTAAAAATAATGCTTTTGGATTATTTTTACAGAATCAGACATCGTAAAGACAATCAAGTAAGTGAGCGAATGGTGATGTAAAAACTCTATAAAACATGTTCGATTCGCAAAAACGTAGCCATAGTCAATGTTTGTACTGAAACACAAAAGCCCAATTCTCAGGGAAGCACATGCATCATGAAGTTCTGCAACTTTGCATGCCGAACCCTCCATTGGTGGGGCATAAAAGCCCACATCAGCACTGATTCAAACAGACTGCATAGAGACACTGTAGGTAACGCAACAATGCCAAGATTGACGTCAGCTCAATGCAATAATGCCATTGGGAGATTGCAAGCAGGGGCAACTCAACAAGCTGTAGCAAGGCACTTTGGTGTCTCCAGATAGACCATCTCTGCTTTATGGGTATGGCACACCACCACTCAAAGTGTTAATGATAGGCCAAGGTTAGGTCATTCCATAGTAACCACCACCGCTCAAGATCGATACATCCGGGTATGTTATCTTCGAAATCGAACCACAACAGCAACAACCACAGCAACACAAATCCCTGGACTACACAGAATTTCTGACCAGACAGTTTGTAATCGGCTGAGGGAGGCAGGAATTTTCCCTAGAAAACCAATGTGACATAACATTTTGACCCTACATCACTTAGCAGAGCGTCTGCAGTGGTGCCAGCAGAGGGTGAGATGGACACGTGCCAGGTGGAGGTTTGTTTTGTTCTCAGATGAGTCTCGTTTTCTCCTGTCACATGCTGATGGACGCACACGTGTCTATAGACGTTGAGGGGAACGTTATGCTCCAAACTGTGTGCAACAAGTCGACCATTTTGGTGGTGGCAGTGTCATGGTGTGGGCAGGAATCCATCATGGTGGTAGGACAGCTGTGTATGTGACAGGTGCATTGACGGGCATCAGATATCGAGACGAGATCCTGCACCATCACGTCATTCCGCATGAACATCAATGGTGGAATGTTTCAGCATGACAATGCCAGACCACATGTTGCACATGTTAGTCAGGAGTTTCTGCAGCGCCACAACGTCCAGATATTACCTTGGCCTGCCCGTTCTCTGGATTTAAACCCAACAGAACATCTGTGGTATGCACTGGATCAGTGTGCGCCAGAGGAATCTACCACCCCAGACACTTCCGCAACTTCTTACAACACTGCAGCATGAGTGGCAGAACATTCTACAACGTGTTGTGCAATGTTTCAGGGCTCAAACTTAACGGTGGCACCAACGGCAATTGCCTTCATTGAGATATAAATTGCTGTAGGTAGAGAGCATCACCGATGGTACTTTTGTGCCGTCGGTAAAGCTCCTCAACAATGGCGAAATGTATATGCCTGGTGTACATTATCTGCCAATATTTAACATTTGCACATTTAAAAGATGTCTACAAATAACAAGATAGCCTTTCAGTCAGGTTTATTTTCTGCAAATGTCACTTTAAAAAAAAAAAATGCCATAGGCAGGCTCAAAATTGCTGTCGGTGGACTGTTTCACCCTTTGCAGTTCTTTTAAAAATTGACGTGGGAGACAAAGTCTTAAGTTCGAGCCCTGATGTTTGATTGTTTCCATGCGTCGCCATTGTCAAGCTGTCATCAGGGCTCGTGGTGATCATAACCGTTACTGACATTTTGTCCACCCCTATGTCACACATATTCCTGTGTACATGCTTCAGGTGTATTCCCAGAGATACTGTTTAGGTCATGTACAGAGTAATCTCCTTCCCATGGCGTCTTGACCTTTGGTTGCTTGTATCATGTCTGCCAGGGTGGGTTTTTATTAAACTTTGAAAATCAATGTCAAGTTGGGTTTTTTTAATAGCAATACAGACCAAGAAAATGACGGACAGTGATCAAAACAGATGTGAAGGATAGGTGATATATTGCAAAAACATTATTTATATTTGAAAATTTTCATTAATAATATTTTGGGCTATATTTGTATATCATGTACAAAATGTGAAAATTGGTAAATTAATTTATGTTGTCATGAATGATGGTGTAAGAAATAGTCAATATTAACAATATTATAGCAATCAGGGGTACACAAATCGGTTGTCCGCATGCCCGGGACAAACAAAATATGATGTGGGCAACCATTCTTTGTCAAACAGTTGCCCGACGGGAAACCTAGAAAATCATAAAACAAATAAAATATAAAACGAAAACAAAACTTCACGACACTCAGACAGTCATGGGCAATTCAAAAGTATCGGCACCGACAACTTGACTGACAGGTGATATAAATATCCACCCTAACGCTGCCATCCACTCAGCATCCACTGTGCATGATTTTGGCAGGAGGCATTTGGAAAAGCCATATGCCAGACAGGGCTAGCTCTGCCACTCGCCAAATTGGCCAATTGCGAATTTTCAGAACAATTAGCAAATTTTATTTGAATTTGGCGAATACAAATTGTGTAACAATTTATATTTTGCTGGAAAATAGCTATAAGTTTTGCATTTTTTAGATAATTTGGCGAAATTTTCTGATCACCCAGAGCTAGCTGGTTCCTATCAATTCTCGCTACAAAATATTTCCTATTCACCCTAAAAACCTTGTTGACGCATCCAATTACTGATGACTTGTGCTTACCGAGTGTGAACTTTTTAGACACCATCTGGCAAGCTTTTAATTTAATAATGAAATATTTCTTGAAGTGTTATTATTATTAACTTTACTTCAAAACGAGGTTCTGCATTTTGACAAAACATGTTTTTCATGTTTTAAGTTCTTTGTATTTTCATGAATTAAATTGTTGTTAAATGTTTTAATAATATTGTCAATACAAAACACATAATCGGTGGCGAAATAATCTGGATAGGGACAAACTAGTAGTATTAAGTAGGGTCGATTTGACATGTGACAAAATGTTTGGTATCACTGAAAATGCGAATCAGGCCTGCTACTCATGATCGTCACGTGTACACTGTTTTACAGAGTATTCCCGCACTTTCTCACTCTAAGGAGCCATTCAACAATTATGCAATTTCTGCAGTGTTTTGCATCATTGGAATTGTACACGTTATTATATGGTAGGGGTTGTTTTTTAAGAATTATGTATCCTTTTAAAAACAATATCTTGTAATATTACTTGTGTTTAATTTGTTCGATCTCCTTCACAGAGGTTAAGCAGTCATTAAAAATTTGTCCTGAATAATGTTGGCTAAAGTATGTCACAATCTTTGGGAATGGATGATGCAGCTGTTGAAATGAGTATTACATAATTTTAGAGTTTGTTCGCACCCTTTTTTGGAGATGGTGAAGTGTATGTGCGCATGTTTGCATGTTTTTCCCTACTGACGAATTCAATGCAGACAGATACATTTCAGAATGATGGCTATTGGCAAAGGACACAAGACATGTGAAAGGCCACAAACTACACCAACAACCATCCAGTTCATCGAAGTATTATGACTGTGACATCCAAGCGAAGATGAGCTGTAATTTGTGTAAATAAATAATGTTAAAAAAAGTAATAAAACTAAACTGTTAAGTAATGATAATAATAAAAAGATTTAAAATTTCTGTTTCATTTTAATGACAGTTCAAAATTATATTCATAAAACTTTTATGAAATATGTGAGCAACCAAGTGATGATGTTGGGCAACCAAACTTCAACTACTAGTTGCCCACCGGGCAACCATCACAATTTTACATTTGTGCACCGGTGTTAGCATAAATCATATGATATTGATAAACTGTAATTGTGTAAACAAGGAAACTTTGAAAGTAAAAGAAAACACTTACTGGATTATGGATACGATTTTGGCAGAATGAATTTCTTACTGAGGTTTTCTTAATAATTGGGAAAAGTTTTTTTGATTGTAAATATGGCAAGACTTCCCAACGTTCCAGCATTCAGGTTTAGGTTTAGGGTGCAGTATATGTAAAAACTTCGCTCGCCACAGTATAGACTGATAATTTGTGAAATATCAGTTGAGCGATACAAAATATTTATCACTAATAATGTGCAATCTTACCGTCAGTGTTAGCACTGAGTCTGATGCACACAACAGAATGCCATGTATTAAATACGCTAATTTTAAAAACGAAACTGTCGAAAATAAACTAGTTCCTGGCGTTCACATTTTGCATTCACTTCGTCAAACAGGAAGTATAGCGTCACGTCCGGTTGTAGTCGATTATACGATTTTCCTCCTCTCTTTTTTTTTTTTTTAAATTTTATCTCATCTCATCTCATCTCATCTCATCTATTTTATTTTATGTTATTTTATTTTATTTTATTATTTTTATTATTTTTATTATTTTTATTTTATTTTATTTTATGTTACAATTTAGTGCGTGACGTCATTACACACAACACTATCCGTATGTCTGTGTGTGTGTGTGTGTGTGTGTGTTTTTGTGCGCGCGCACAACACTATCCCTTTATTAAGGGGCGGGACGTAGCCCAGTTGTAAAGCGTTCGCTTGATGCGCGGTCTGTTCATTAGGCTATTTCTCGATCCAGCCAGTGCTCCACAACTGGTGTAACAAAGGCCGTGATATGTACTATCATGTCTGTGGAATGTTGCATATAAAAGATCCCTTGCTGCTAATCGAAAATAGTAGCCCATTATTATTATTATTATTATTATTATTATTATATTCATGATACATTGACTACGGCATTTGGTCATTTCTCGTTCCAACCAGGGCTTGAGCCACGACTGGTATAACAAAGGTCGTGGTGGTACGTAGGGTACTATTCTCTATCCTGTCTGGTCACTGAGCGCTGCATACGCTGTAGACATCTGTATATATTTTTGTCCTAATAGGAGCAAGGTTTATATATACATAATATATTATTATATATATATATATATATATATATATATATATATATATATATATATATGTGTGGTGTGTGTGCGCGCGTGTGTGTGTGTGTGCGTGTGTGTGTGGTGTGTGTGTGTGTATGTATGTATACACACACACACACACACACATACATGTATATATACAGTAATCGCCAACTGCGATAAAAATATAAAAGTGGCGACAAAATAATCAATGTGGCGATTATATATATATATACATGGGCGTACATAGGATTTTAAAAAGGGGGGTTCCAATACATAGGATTTTGAAAAGGGGGGTTCCAAAATAGATTGCAGAGATATTGGGCATATATTTCTATGTTGAGTAAATATAATAATGTCAGATATCAATGTCAGATATATTAAATTATAAAAAAAAAACGATTTCGGGGGGGGGGGTCGGTCGAACCCATCGAAACCCCCCCCCCCCCCCCCCCCCATGTACGCCCATGATATATATATGAAACTACGAACTAAGTTAGGTATCCAGTAACAAAGAATATTTTCAACCATTATCTAATCTTCTGATCTGTCTGGCCACGTTACCGAATCTCCGATTGGACAAATAATGCGTGAATTCGTTTAATTGTTGTTTTTTTTGTTGTTTTTTTTGTTTATTGCTGCATGTACATTTCTGTTCATGGTTATATAACCGTAATCCAGCACCAGACACCTGAGCACATTGCATATTGTCAGAGCGCTTGCCATCAGAATGTATGTATTATAAAATAAAATGAAGTTTGACTCTAATACAAACACTAGGACGATCAGAAACATATTTAATATATAATCACTGATCAGTGTTCTAGCTAGGATTTGAGGAGGGCAGGGTGCTCACTTATTATTAGGGCACTTTCTGCGGGAATAATTGTTTATCAGTGATTATATGCAATTTTAGTCATTTATGAAAATTGGTCAAAATATATTTTCTTCTTTTTTAAAATCGACACATTTATATTATAATTTATATACCGATCATTAGGCAATGTGAACACTAGTTAAGGATTGTTTCGTTTTATTATTATTATTATTATTACTATTACTATTATTATTATTATTATTATTATTTGCTTCACTTTACTTTACTTTACTTTACTTTATTTTATTTTATTTTACTTTACTTTACTTTACTTTACTTTACTTTACTTTACTTTACTTTACTTTACTTTACTTTACTTTACTTTACTTTATTTTATTTTACTGATATACATGTACTTACTTACACATGCACAATGCTTGATATACATGTACTTTCTTACACATGCACAATGCTTGATATACATGTACTTACTTACACATGCACAATGCTTGATATACATGTACTTACTTACACATGCACAATGCTTGATATACATGTACTTACTTACACATGCACAATGCTTGATATACATGTACTTACTTACACATGCACAATGCTTGATATACATGTACTTACTTACACATGCACAATGCTTGATATACATGTACTTACTTACACATGCACAATGCTTGTCTGTTTGTTTGTTTGTGTTTTTCAGTTCACATTGGCTTGAATAGAATCGTTAACACAAAAAAACAACAACAAAAAAACAAACAGCCAACCAACAAAAACCCAAAACCACAGAAAAATCCAATAATACAACACACAGATAGACACACACACACACACACACACACACACACACACACACACACAGAGACACAGACACACATACACACATACACACATACAGACACACACATACACATATACACAGACACACATACACAGACAAATACAGACACACACACACACAGACACACATACATACACACACACACACACACACACACATACACAGACACAACACACATTCACACAATAAACACATATACACACACGCACACATAAGCACATACAACACATACACAACACGTACATATACACGCACGCACACATACGCACATACACACAACACACATATACACACACACGCACACACAGACACACACATACATACAACACACACACACGCGCGCGCGCGCACGCGCACACACACACACACACACATACACACACGCACACACACACACACACACACACACATACATACAAATACACACGCACACACGCACGCACGCACGCACAAAATACCTATCAGTTGAATCGTGGTTCGTGGGGTTTCCAACTGGTATTAAATTTTAATTTAACAATACGGCGACAATCTTACTTGACAAGATACTTCAATAATACGCACCTGTTCCTCCTCCTGATATGGGTGGCCCCCAATATATAATCTAATAAAATATACCCTTTTTGCAAGTCTCAGTTTGCTTGTGTCTTTGTTTGTTGCTTTTTATAGGTTTTTTCTTTGTTTTGTGGTGGTAGTGTGCGCGCGTGTGTGTGTGTGTGTGTATGTATGTGTGTGTGTGTGTGTGTGTATGTGTGTGTGTGTGTGTGTCCTAGAAAAAGAACATTGCGTATAAATCAGAATAATTACTGTGCACTCAACTGAGTACATGTACATTGCTTATATCTAGTCACGCCCATGTCGAAACGTTTTGAGATTAAAGGCAAATTGACAGGTAATATAATAAAATACAAGTTTTAGTCCAATGTGATTCATATCTCGACTTTTGATGTGTGCAGTTTCATATCACTCACGTCCCATTTGCGTCATGAAAACATAAACTATCATGTATAATATATCATGTATAATATATGATATATAATATATCAAAACTACATTGAAGCAAAAATGTCAATGTGCTGTAATGTAGTGTCCCTAAACAAAACCAACGTTATGTGTAACTATATTTAATCTGTCGTTGACAATAATGTTTTTAAAGGTCTTAAAGATTGCTTTATGAATGTCATTAGCCTACAGGTCCAACAATTCCTGTTAGCAATATTGTTTATTGCATGTTTATAGTAATCAGCAATGACATTCAAGGGTAAATCAAGGAAATATTTCAGGGCGGACCAAGAATAAAAGTCAAAGTTAAAGTGTGTTTGGTTTAACGACACCACTAGAACACATTGATTTAGTAATCATCGGTTATTGGATGTCAAACATTTGGTAATTCTGAAATACAGAGAGGGAACCAGCCACATTTTTTCCATTACTAGCAAGGGACCTTTTATATGCACCATCCCACAGACAGGATAGCACATACCACGGCCTTTGATATACCAGTCGTGGTGCAATAGCTACCGACCTCGGTGGCGTCGTGGTTAGGCCATCGGTCTACAGGCTGGTAGGTACTGGGTTCGGATCCCAGTCGAGGCATGGGATTTTTAATCCAGATACCGACTCCAAACCCTGAGTGAGTGCTCCGCAAGGCTCAATGGGTAGGTGTAAACCACTTGCACCGACCAGTGATCCATAACTGGTTTAACAAAGGCCATGGTTTGTGCTATCCTGCCTGTGGGAAGCGCAAATAAAAGATCCATTGCTGCTAATCGGAAAGAGTAGCCCATGTAGTGGCGACAGCGGGTTTCCTCTCAAAATCTGTGTGGTCCTTAACCATATGTCGGACGCCATATAACCGTAAATAAAATGTGTTGAGTGCGTCGTTAAATAAAACATTTCTTTCATTTTTTTTTTTTTTTTGGTGCAATAGCTGGAACGAGACACAGAAGAACAAAAGAGCACACATATGAACTGAAAATCACATTCATAACTCGTATCATCTACACAATTGATAGCAATATGGAAGTTTTCTATTTTGCTAATAACATTAGGCCTTAGAAATGTTGAATAAATGATTTTAAAATAGATCCAAATAAAAAAAACACCCAGTACTATCCGTCAAGTGTAACATGTTATGACAGTGATTCATGAGTGCATTTCGTCACGGTTGTACTTATTCTAATGAGCTCTGTCCGGTACTCGTTTTGATTTAATAAACTAGTCTGAGAGTGGCAGTCCTCTTTATGACAGTGCAAGAGGCAGGATCTCCTCAGGGGTGGCTGTCCTCCTATAGACGAGGCACTAGTTAGAGATTCATGGAATCAAGCACCATTTTGCCAAATACCCTTTCGACTCGGCATTGCGCAGAGATATAGCCCTGATCATGTATTACAGGTTTATTCATTCAGATTTAGATAACGTTTGTTTTGTTTAACGATAACACTAGATCACATTGATTTATGAATCGTCGGTTATTTGATGTCAAACATTTGGTACTTATGACAAATGGTCTTAGAGAGGAAACCCGCTACATTGTTCCATTAGTAGCAAGGGATCTTTCATATATGCACCATCCCACAGACAGGATCGCACATACCACGGCCTTTGATATATCAGTCGTGGTGCACTGACTGGAACGAGAAATAGCTCAATGGGTTTCATATTTAAATAGTCAAACGCGTGACTAGATTAAAAATGTAGAGACACTTCGTTCCTTGATCGGGAGCGCGATGCGTCTCGGGATGGTTCTGTGTGTAGAGACACTTCGTTCCTTGTCGGGAGCGCGATGCGTCTCGGGATGGTTCTGTGTGTAGAGACACTTCGTTCCTTGATCGGGAGCGCGATGCGTCTCGGGATGGTTCTGTGTGTAGAGACACTTCATTCCTTGATCGGGAGCGCGATTCGTCTCGGGATGGTTCTGTGTGTAGAGACACTTCGTTCCTTGATCGGGAGCGCGATGCGTCTCGGGATGGTTCTGTGTGTAGAGATACTTCGTTCCTTGATCGGGAGCGCGATGCGTCTCGGGATGGTTCTGTGTTAGAGACACTTCGTTCCTTGATCGTAGCGCGATGCGTCTCGGGATGGTTCTGTGTGTAGAGACACTTCGTTCCTTGATCGGGAGCGCGATGCGTCTCGGGATGGTTCTGTGTGTAGAGATGGTTGTGTGTAGAGATGGTTTTGTGTGCAGAGATGGTTCTGTGTGCAGAGATGGTTCTGTGTGTAGAGATGGTTCTGTGTGTAGAGATGGTTATGTGTGTAGAGATGGTTCTGTGTGTAGAGATTGTTCTGTGTGTAGAGACACTGCGTCTCGGGATGGTTCTGTGTGTAGAGACACTGCGTCTCGGGATGGTTCTGTGTGTAGAGACACTGCGTCTCGGGATGGTTCTGTGTGTAGAGATTGTTTTGTGTGTAGAGATGGTTCTGTGTGTAGAGATGGTTCTGTGTGTGGAGATTGTTTTGTGTTTACTCCCAGCCGTTTTAAAAGCGCAGACTCTAGTTGTAACCCGTAAAAAAAAATGGACACTAAGTTTTGTTAATTTACAAACCTGTAACTCTTTTTGATGAAGAGTATGTGACGTTAAAACAGGAAATAGCCTTAAAAATAGACTAAAACTCGAATCAATAAATCGCTACTTCTCAGACGCACGTGCGTTTTTTTTTTAATATGAAAAATGCTATGTTTGGTACTACACCAGGATGACTAGAAATACTTCGGTTCTACGGAAATGGATAATCTAAAGAATATAAGTAATGTTTGATTTCAGTGATCATAAACGGCTCGAATAGTGAAAAATTGCTGTAGTGTTTAAAAACTAGGGTCTGTTCCTTTAATGTTACATACTAGTATACGAATTCCTGGTATATATACAGCTCTAGATGCCGTAATATATTGTTGGTCGAACAAGGGGTCTGTCCTGGTCATCAATTGTTTTGAAAAGGGCTAATCCTTTATTAGGCTTATGGGCATGAGAACTTACTCACAGTAATTTTTTTGTTTTATCATAATGTAATCTAGCCTAATTATATTCATGAAAACGAATATAACTGCTTATAATATATACTATGTTACACTTATTACGTCTGGATTCCTGGTACCGCCTTATTGTTTTTGAACCCATTTGAACAGCAAATACATTTAAGAGGAACACGCATTTTCTTTGGGAAAACTTTGAAAGATACTTTAAAAGAAAGTAAGAAGGAAGGAAGGAAATGTTTTATTTAACGACGCACTCAACACATTTTGTTTACGATTATATGGCGTCGGACACATGGTTAAGGACCACACGGATATTGAGAGAGGAAACCCGCTGTCGCCACTTCATGGGCTACACTTTTCGATTAGCAGCAAGGGATCTTTTATATGCACCATCCCATAGACAGGATAGCACATACCACGGCCTTTGATATACCAGTCGTGGTGCACTGGCTGGAGCGAGAAATAGTCCAATGGGCCCACCGACGGGATCGATCCAAAACTGACCTTGCATCAAGAAAGCTTTACCACTGGGCTACGTCCGGCCCCTCTTTCAAAGCTACTTTAAAAGAAAGTATGTCCAACTAAAGACAATCCGTGAAATGTAAAGCGCGGAGTGGCACAATCTCTAGTGGGGTGGGTGGGCACGGTCCCTATTTTTTCTTGATTCATATACAGTACTGGCCCTTAGGAACGATGTCTGAAGTGGGGGAGAAGGGGAGGGAGTGTATAGAGTAGGACCCCCCCCAAAAAACAACCAAAAAAAAAAAAAACCCGTAGATTTTTGTTGAGTGTGTGGGGGGTGGGTGGGGTGGGGGTAGGGGTGCCACCCCGGCCTCTGTTCATACGGGTCTGTAGTAGGACAAAAAACAAAACGCCATCCAAATCAAAAGAAAAAAGAAGAAGAAGAAAAAATATAGATGAAATCGTCCATTTTCGTCATGTGGGTAGGTATGCCCCCGCCCACCCACCCCCCACCAGCCCGGTCCCTATGGGCCTGTAATGGACGTGACGACGGTAATCAGTCACCACGTAGAACGGTACGTACTTGGTACGTACTTGCGCACTGAATATTACAAACACAATAATTATTAATGGGACAAGTGTTACGCCATGCCCCAACAATGTCGTGGCTCCAGGCAGCAATTACAATCTAAATAGGATGTCCTCATCTCGCTCCAACTATAACAGGGGCGAGACGTAGCCCAGTGGTAAAGCGTTCGCTTGATGCGTGGTCGGTCTGGGATCGATCCCCCGTCGGTGGGCCCATTGGGCTATTTCTCGCTCCAGCCAGTGCACCACGACTGGTATATCAAAGGCCGTGGTATGCATTATCCTGTCTGTGGGATGGTGCATATAAAAGATCCCTTGCTGCTAATCGAAAAGAGTACCCCATGAAGTGGCGATAGCGGGTTTCTTCTCTATATCTGTGTGGTCCTTAACCTTATGTCTGACGCCATCTAACCGTAAATAAAATATGTTGAATGCGTCGTTAAATAAAACATTTTCCTTCCGGCCAGCTATAAAATGTTTGCCACTAATAAAATCTTTGAACGACTAAAATTACATACGAAATATACTTTCTTTAGAAAACCAGTGTTTATATGCATATTCAACATGTTTCTGGTCGTCGTGGTATGTGCTAGCCTGTCTGTGGAATGATTTATATAGAAGATCTCTTGCTACTGAAGAAAATGTAGCGGGTTTCCTCTCTAAGACTGTACGTCAAAATTACCAAATGTTTGACATCCGATAGGCCGATGATTAATAAATCAAGGTGCTCAAGAGGTGTCGTTAAACAAAACAAACCTTGTTTCTGATCGACCTTATGTTTAAGTATCCCAAGCTGGATGTGGTCTCCCAATAATTTCGTACGTACTTGAAAACAAAACTAATATTATAAGCAAATAAAATGAATTTTGACCAAGTACAAACTAAGACGTTCGGAGACACATCTGATAATACAGCCACTGATATTTTATGCTGAAAAATTTATTTAATTTTAGTCATTAAAACGTTTCTGTTATTCGTTAACATCTTAACAATGCCAAGAAACTCAGGACACGACAGTCCCTTTAAACGTTAAGCAACTCCCTACGTCAGTTATTGGTCCTGAGTAGCGTGATAAAGAACTGTATAGGTTGCCATGTTAGAAGGAAGAAAGCGAGTAAATAAATAAATACTAGTACACGTTTATTGGTTATACAGTTGTAATGCAACATATACCAGACATTGAAACAGAGTACTCCCCAAAATGGAACTGCAATTTTCAGCAGAAACGAGCGTTGCTAATAAAAAACATTCATAAAATCTTTTAAATGACATGTGACCTTATATTTTCTTACAGGCAGATTAAATGTGTTATTCCACACTTTTTACTGGTGTACTGCCCGTGGTGGTTGAAACGCTGCTTATGTGAGTTTTATTAGCAAACGTTAATATAACATTATCAGCAATAATGTTTTTTATGAATTTATTTGATATATTGGAACCTAAAGGACCAAACTATTGTCAGGGACGTTTTTCAAGTTAAAAAGAAAGTGACACTTGGTCTTTCAACTGTAATTTTTTTTGCAATGAAGAACGAACAGGAGAAAAATTCGTCTTGTTTGATAACATATAACGATGTCAATTCTATGATTTTACTTTCATTTATTATTTCACTATATCTGCAAAGCACTGCTGTGCATACAGATCCAGCCTCGCAGTTGTAATATGATTTATATGTGGTACAGATGTTGATTACACATTATACACTATTTTGGTTAAAGAGGCTTTTAAGAACACTTTTACCGTATATGCTTAGCTAATATGTGATGTGTTCTTTAATTGCTGAGTTTGTTTTGTATTGGTGGTGGTGTTTAAATTTTTAAAATTACTAGTACTTCTATTACCATTATTATATTACAATTAAAAGTGCTATTAAAATTATTATTATTATTATTATTATTATTATTATTATTATTATTATTACAATTATTTACTTACTTATTCAACCATTCTATATATTATGATTTAATTTACTTGTTTCGTATATTATTTACTTCTAAATTATTTCATTTGCAGTTATTGACATATCCCATTTGTTGCCATTTATAGTTTATTGTTGTTGTTGTTGTTCTTGTTCTTGTTGTTCTTCTTGTTCTTCTTCTTCTTCTTCTTCTTCTTCTTCTTCTTCTTCTTCTTATTCTTATTATTATATTATTATTATTATTATTATTATCTGTTTAAAATATTATTATTTTAAAATTAATTTAGTTAGTTAGTTAATTATATATTTTTATGACTATTAATTTTCAATATTTTAAAAGTTACATGAATACATGAAAAGTAAAGTAAAGTTTGTTTTATTTAACGACGCCACTAGAGCACATTGATTTTTTATCTTATCATCGGCTACTGGACGTCAAAAAATTAATACATGAATGATTATTTATTTATTTATTTATTATGATTATTATATTTATTATTTAAAATAATAATAATCATAATTATTGTTATTATTAAATTTTTATTTTTTTACAATTATTTACTTATTTATTCAATAATTCTGTATATTATTATTTAATTTACTTTTTTTCGTATATTATTTTCATCTAAATTATTTCACTTGCACAGTTATTGACATATCCCTTTTTTGCCATTTATAGATGTAACGTCTTATTATTATTGTTGTTGTTATTATTATTATTATTATCTTTTTAAAATATTATTTCAAAATTAATTTATTTAGTTAGTTAATTATATATTTTTATGAATATTAATTTTCAATATTTTTAAACTTACATGAATACATGAAAGATTATTTATTTATTTATTATGATTATGATTATTATATTTATTATTTAAAATTATTATGATTATTATGATTGTTATATTTATTATTTTAAAATTATTTGAAACATATTTTATTGTATATAATACACAAAGCGATTGGGCACAAGTTATTCAATTTACGAGGCCCTCTCCTAATTACAAATAGTATAACATTATAGGCGACTGCTATTACTACAAATATTTGAAACAAAGTAAATACATAAAACATAAAGCAAGACAAATTAACAGTGCAGATAAAGTGAATCCGGAAGAAAAACTACAATAAATAGTCAGAACAAAGTTAATACATAGAATATCAAGCAAAATAGATTTTGTAGTGTGAATAAAGTGCAAAAAAAAAAATAATAATAATAAATAAAATAAAATAATAATAATAATAATATAATAATAATAATAATAATAATAAATAAAATAAAAATGGGGAAACTAAAGTAGTTTTATCATTCTAATGAGACGGCGCGGCTTTGCGTGGGATGGTCGATAAATTCCGCACATTTTGATATATTTTTATCGAGTCATAATTTATTTATCTAATCATTTATTAAACTATATTTTATTTATTGAATCTTTCTATTTGTTTAATGTATTTTTGAACATAATGAAATATTTGCTTGTGTGTGTCGTCACTTAATATGGTTCTACCGTTTAGTACTAACTGGAGGTTTATTGGTACAAATGTACTTAAAGAGTCTAATAGATGTTGTCTCTGCTGGGTATAAAGTTTACACTGAAAGAAGTAATGGAATCTGCTCTCGTAATGATACCCACATTTGCAGGATGGATCTGTAACTAATCCACAGCGATATAAATCAGCATTTAAGATACTACAAGCGTGCCTTAATCTTGTATGTAAGATATTTTCCATTCGATTTCCACGTAAGTGGAAGGAAGGCACCTTGTAACCTTCAGGTGCTTTTTTAAAGGTTGAAATTTGCTTACAGTTTCCAATTTCTAATGGCAAGGTGTTCCACTGAGCAATAGTCGAATGAAAAAAGGATAGTTTTAATATATTAGTTCTGGTAAACGGAATAGATATATCGTTTTGGTTTCGTAGTCTATATTGAACACGTTGTTCTACCCTAGGCGGAATGCAGTTTGTTAAAAAGTCAGGAGCCATACCATTAAGTATTTTAAACATAGTACATAATGTTTTTGCCTTTCGACGTTCAGAAAGTGTAACTAAACCAGTTTCTAAGTATAGAGCATTTCGTGATGCAAACAAAGGTAGACCTGTTATTAATCTTGTAGTTTCAAATTAAACTCGTCTAAAACAGAGCATCCGTCCCACACTTCAGATGCATATTCCAGTACTGGACGTATAAACGTTGTATATATTTGCATCAATATTTGTCGATCTAGAGAATAATTGTATTTCTTCAACGCAGAAACCATAGATGAAGCCGATTTATTGTCTTATTCAGTTACTCTATATGGTATTGTTTAATCCACTTGTTTATTTTCGTTTTTAGTTCTATATTATTTTCATTTGTATAATTTTTGATATGCATGTGTATGCATGCAGCTGCTTGATATCCAAGTGGCAATGATATTATAATGTTATATCAATAATTGTTATTATAATGTTATATCAATAATTGTTATTATCAGACTGTTGTGCTATTTTTTATGTAGCCTTCTGAAAACTTTACTACTACTACAACTACTACTACTACTACTACTACTACTACTACTACTACTACTACTACTACTACTGCTGCTGCTGCTGCTATTACTACTACTACTATTACAACTGCTGTTGCTGATACTACTACACTACTACTACTACTACTACTACTACTACTACTACTACTACTACTACTACTATTACTATTATTATTATTATTACTATTACTATTACTACTACTATTATTATTACTACTACTACACTACTACTACTACTATTATTATTATTATTATTATTATTATTATTATTATTATTATTATTACTACTACTACTA
>NC_054711.1:6746847-6787976 GCF_016097555.1 Gigantopelta aegis
TACTACTACTACTCCTACTACTACTACTACTACTACTACTACTACTACTACTACTACTACTATTATTCTTGTTCTTGATCTTCTTGTTCTTGTTCTTATTATTATTTAAATATTAATTTTCATTTTTGTTATAATTTTAAAATTAATTAAGTTTTTTATTTAGTTATTTTTGTCAATATTAATGTTCAATAGTTTTTGTTAACTCTACATTATACATGATTTATATATTTATGTATTATTAGTTATTTTTATCAAAATTACTTTTCAATAGTTTCTTAATGTTATATTATACATGAAATATATATTACATAATAATAATAATAACGATTATTATATTATTATCATCATTATCATCATCATCATTATCATCATCATTTTATTTATTTACTTATTTATTCGATTTATTTATTTATATTACTACGACATTTACATTGTTTTTGAATACATTTACTGCGACATTTATACCATCCGACTATAAATTGTCGTGAATAAACGTACATCAATGTTGTTCTAAATCCACACCTTCCGACAACTGACCAAGCCTATTTACCAAAAAATATACATTTTGTAGGCATAGATACATATTTATATATAAAATAATATACTGTGCACATTGCGGGGAATGGTATGTAGCATCGGGTTACAATAGACAAAATTCTATAGTAAATGGGTAATACATGCACAGAAATAATATACAACATTATAACACGTCATGTATCAATGTTGTCCGTTCTATGCGTGGTAGCGGTGTTCAAATTCTTACACAATTTAATTAGGTGTTTTGAATTGTCGCTGGACCAGTTGCATTAATTTAAATGTTGATGGTTTATTAAAGTAAATCGGTGTAATATATTTATCTCTTACGGAAAGGGCCCACTAGAGCACAGTGATATTCGTCTTCTACTACATTCATATTGCACAGACGACAAATTCTATTATTCCTCTCAATATTGTGGTATCCACCCATTTCTATAAAGAGATTATGGGAAGATAATCTATATTTACTCAAAATATGTTTGTATTTCAGGGCAATAGGTTTTTGAAGGTAAGGTTTTAAGCAATAATTATTAACAACGAAATTTCTGTAACAGACATTTTGGAATGAATTAATGTATGTTTAACGACACCCGAAAGATACATCGGCTATTGCGTGTCAAACTATGGTAATGTCAAAACATGAAGTGATGATCAACATCAATATAAAAATTCAAGAGTCAAATAAAAACAGTGTAAAGAACTGTGCAACAAATATAAATATCACAGATAGATCAAATTAAAATTTATAGTAAAAGTCAGTATCACGTAAAAATTTTAATAAATATTCTGGATGGAATCGAAATGTTTCCATAGACATTTTGGAGAATTGTTGAATACAGCATACATAGATTGGATAAATTGATCAGTCATTCTCTGTTTGAATAGTGATATAAATGTATTGCAACTTTCTACATTTTGATTATACCATATGTGACCAAAACCATTAGTGAGAAGCAGGTCTCGTATTTGACTAACCCATTTAACAGAACTTCATTTTCGTATGCACTCGTCATATAGGGTGGTATAACACTCTTTCAAAATACAGTTATTTGTATTCAACAAATGTATCCAATATATTCAATACGGATGTTCCTACTTATGTACAAAGGTGATCTACCCAATTCAAAATAGACCATCATATTAGTAGTGCTCCTTTTCACGCCTAAAATACGTTTACAGAATTGTAAATGTAGGATCTCGTGACTATTTGCTTTGTTAAAACCCCAAACTTCACAGCCATAATTTAAAATACGGCTAACATATACAGTGTATATCAAACAGTGATAGTAATGTTTCTGCATTTAAGAAATAGTTACTAGTTTTACCAAATAGAGCAACCATAGCTTTTCTACCTTGGTTACTTATTACCTTCTGAGCGGTATAATTTTCCATTATAATGAAGACAGACCCCAAGATAGTTAAAACTGTCAACAATTTCGAAATCGGTTTCACATTTCCACCTTTTCTGAATACTATGATTTTACTTTTATTAATATTTACTTTTAAATTCCACTTATTTGTGTATATAGCTTCTATTAGAAACATACTTACCTGCCCTTGGTGTGCATAGCGCTAAGCGGCCCCAATCAGCCACTAAATTACTTCCGGTGCATTCACGATTCAGTCGCTTGCAACAAAGGCCCTTTGTTACTTTTGAATTGTGGAGTAGTCGTCGACTTGTTCGTTTACTTTTTGACGTTAATACACTTTTCTAGTTCTATTATTTTTGTCAGATTGTGTGCAATCTCCTTCTTTTAAAGAAAAGAAAATGTACAATATGTTTTGTGTTCAACAGAAATACTTACGAACATGTCTTGGGGATACCAAGAAAAAGGGGCTCATTGATGATTGGCTCGTTCAAACGGCATCTTAATAAAGTTTGGATATTTGCAATTAATATGCATGTGTACGAACGGAAGTGTACATTAATTTGACTAAATGACTAGCTACGATTTTCTGTACCGCTAGCTGTATTATTAAATACGACCTATGCAGTAGTTAATAATGAAACTAACGATACAGAAATTCACTTCCTCGCCTAACGATAAGGTTTTTACTGTCTGACTCGGTAATAAGGGGCCATTCAAATAGTACGTAACGTTTAGGGGGTGGGGGTGTAAGTGCAAGCGTTATGTGGCGTTACAAGGGGGGGGGGGGGTATTGAACAGCGTTACATAACACAATTTTGTTTTCTCTTAAACCTGCCATGCCATGACAACAATATATAATGTAGGTTTTTAGAGGTAAATGTAAACCCAAAACAATTATAAATCAAGCTGAAATGCTTTAATACACCAGACATTTTAATATTGTATTTATATGTTTTCCCAAGGAGATTCTCGGGATTCAGGTGAAAGCAAAGGTGTGCCATCGTACAGCAATACGCCACGTTAATGACGTCATCGTAGTACACATGGGTATAAATAAACATTTCCACGTTGCTTTGTCTGTGTGTTGGGGGTGGGTATCTCCGAGCGTTACGTAATATTTTTTGGGGGCGTATGGTCTAGCATTACGGGGCGTTACAAGGGGGTGGGTGGGTGTCTAATGTTGACAAAAATAGCGTTACGTAATATTTGAACGGCCCCTAAAGACAGTTTCGGGAGCAAACATGCACATATTTTTCATTGGAGTAAACAGGTAACAAATCGTAGATCATGACATATATTAAATTTAATTGAATACTGCAATTATTAATATTATGCACAACCATTAAGCATTCCATAGTGTGTGTGTGTGTGTGTGTGTGTGTGTATATATATATATATATATATATATATATAGCCGAACAGCACCATGATAACCTACGTTTTGCTCACATAGTTGCCAGGATGGATCCTCGAAATAGTCTGCGACGTAGGAACATGCTAATGATTTGAGAAATGTCAATTTTCATAGAACAATGAATATGCATCAAGGCTTATCCGGCCAGTCTGTCTTCTCACATAGTGTTTCGTAAATAGGTTTTGACACGTCGTAGTCAAAGAAAGTCCCCCCCCCCCCCCCCCCCAAAAAAAAAAAATAATAAAAATAAAAATAATAATAATAATAATAATAATAATAATAATAATTATTTTTTTTTTTAATAATAATAAAAATAAAAAATAAAATAAAAATAATAATAAAAAAACAATGATAATAAACAAAATACAAATGTGATTAATGTTTGCCACTGTTACGGCACTGTATATCCAGTATCAACAACGCTGACATTCAACCCACATTGCTGACATTGTTTACAACTGTCGCAAATGAAAAGAATGATAATGGATCATAAAAAGAATACCCCCTCGTGTCTTGTGATACCATAATTTATCAGTATTCGTTGACAAAAGTATAAAATCCTCGGCAAGCCTCGGATTTCATACTTTTATCAACTCGTGGTGATAAATTATGATATCTCAAAACACTCGGGGAGTATTCCCCCCCCCCCCCCTCTCTCTCTCTCTCTCTGTGTGTGTGTGTGTGTGTGTGTGTGTGTGTGTGCGTGCGTGCGTGCGTGCGTGCGTGTGTATGTATGTGTGTGTGCGCCCCCCCCCCCCCCCCCCCCCCCCCCCTTGCCACCTTCCTACGCCACTGGTTTACATGTACGTAGATAAACCTTTTTTTTAAATGTGCGTGTTCGTCTAGGTTATGTTTTTGGTTGTGCGTGTGTACTGGTGTGTGGTCTTGTTTTGTAGGTCTTCATTTTAACATGTTGGGCATCTACCTACCTTAAATAATCGGCATGCAAGACTAACATAACATGTTTACACAAATATTTTGATGTAAATAAAACAAGTACTGTTACTATAGGTAGATGTTTTTAGGTTAAATTATATATTTAGCTGTTACTACAGCAACATTTACACTTTATATTGCAATGTATATAGGCCTAATTAATTTGCAGCAAACGGAATATTTAGATATTTAATTAAACAGGCGCGTGTGCAGGAAATGGTGCAGAGGAAGTGTAGACTGGCTAATGATGTTTTTAGGGGAGAGGTCGGGTCATGCGTCCCCCGAAATACACTGAAAAAACATAATATAGCACGTGGGGAAGGGGACTGTTCTGATCGGAATATTACATATAGTCCGTCCCATCCTCCTACACAAATGTTGTTTTGTTGTTTTTGTGAATAATTTAAAGTTACATTCTCTGGTTACCATATTATAACATCATGTACAGATGTGAAATACAAGCTCAAATGCACTTTTAAAAAAGTCGTGTGTGTTCGCTATGAACGGATATCGTCACACGTATACGCTTGATTCGTCGCCTGTGCCGCCATAGCTCGCAAAGCACAAACGACAGCCTGTTGTCAGTTTCAGTTAACACGTGCGTTTGCCGATTTCAAATTGTAGGGTTCGTCTCAAAAAATTAAAAGAGAAATCTTGCGCTGTACGAAGAACGTTCGGTTGAGGATACGGTACTAGAGTCTTTAGTTAAAACCGGTTTGATCTTGACAACGTATTATCGACAGTCGTACCTTCCTATTTCAGAATTGATATTTTATAAAGTGTTAGTAGAACTTTCAAAGTTTAGTTTGTATACTAGTAACATATTAATCATGTATATATTTTTTTAAATAAAATATACTAAAGTAGACAAAGAACGTTTTCACTTCTTAATTGTACGTGTTAAAATCGACAAATTTAAATAAATATTATTGCGTTTGGAAAGGGTAAAGTTGGGGGGGGGGGGTTAACGACATCAAAGATAAAGCATATTGATTTAATAATCATCCGACAACCATACAACCGTAAATAAAATGTGTTGAGTGCGTCGTTAAATAAAACATATCCTATCCTTCCATCTGCTGCTGGATGTCTAACATTGGTAATTTTGACATATAATCTTAGAGAGGAATCGAGTGCATGTGCAGGGGGAGGGTATTGGAGGTCGAAACCCTTACTTGCCCAACTGAAATGTATTTGGGGGGGGGGGGGGAGCATGGCCCCATATAAACTTCGCTTAAAGGGACGCACCCTAGTTACGGCTAGTTGTTAACCATTACGGCGTTGTTTTTCGCTATTAAACCCATTTTTTTCACAAATAAAATTGCACTTTACTTACCGTTTATTATTTAGAATATACATTTCCATTCACCTGAAGTGTTTTTTGGTAATCCTGGTAATCCTGGTGTTTGTAATACCACAAAATGCATTTTTCGTATTTCTGAAAAACGGACGCACGTTTGAGAAAAAACCGTTGAGCAGACAACGTCTAATCTATTCTTAGACGGGATATTTCCATTTCAATGTCACAGACGTTGGTATACCACGTGACCGTTATAATTTTGGTTCGGTTTGTTTTTTCGTGCACGGTTCGCGCAATCAACATCCGATTTGTTGTTGTTCATTTGTGAGATTTTTCTTCACAGTTCGTGAACATTTTCAGTAACAATAAAGTTCAGACAAGTAAGTATCTCAATACAAAACGTTACAAACCCTTAAAACCAATAATTTTGCTAAGTCCTACGATATCTGGAGAGGGGATACAACCAGGACAGAACAGTTGGAACATGTCCAGGAGAGGTGAAAAGAACGCACCCCAAGTCTGTTAAATTTGTCGTGACGTAGGCATTGTTGTGCTTCGAGCGACGTCTACCGGTGACATCAGAATACAAACTTTCAAAATTATTTCAAGCAATTGGGACATGGGGATTCCCATGGTATTTATCGATATAAAACCTGCTTTTTCACTCCATTTGATAAAAACGTGATCTAAGTGTGTTACAGGTTTGTAGATTAACCAAATTATAATTTATTTTCGCTGGATGGAACTAGGGTGTGCGGCTTTAACACAGTCTATAACCCCAACCCCGCTGAAATCCCTGCACACGCGCCTTGGAAACCCGCTACATTTGTTTTTTAGCAAGGGATTGTTTATATGTACCATCCCACAGACAGGATATCACATACCATGGTCTTTTTGTATACCCGCCGATGGGGATCGATCCTAGACTGACCGCGCATTTCTAAAAAACACCTTTTTAGGTCTAAGTAATGAATAAAAATAACATATAGTGTTGAAAAATGTTACGTAAATCGAACACAGTACCCTCTTCCTCTACCCCTAGAGCGTTACGTAATTAGTAACACCCCCTTACATGTAACGCGTATGCCAACAGCTGGCCACTGTCAAAATTTCAAGGCAAATCCCCCACTCACCGACCCCTGGAAAGGCGTTGTACCATACCTCTATGGATATAAATATGTTTTGGAGATATGAGACGACCCCTCAATCAAGACAGTTAAATTTGTTCAAAAATTGCGAAATCTCACGTGATCTCTTGTTGGGGAATTCTATACTTGTGATAAGCCAATGAAAACCGAGATCGCTACGAGCCCGTCAAAAGTGTTCCACTTTCAAAATCATGGCTTTGTTTTTGACTTGGATAAGCCAGCGTAGTGAAACCAATGCGGAGTGCGGCGTCATATATGCACCAAACGTAATTGGATTTTCTGTTCTATATGTTTAAATAATAAAAATATTCCAGGGAATGTAGTTTTAAGTTTGGTCTGACGTAAAAATTAAATTAAAAGTTTTTTGAAAATAACAAAAATATACTATTTTTGTGTATAATTTAGAAAACAAGCGGTTCAGAGATAAATAACTTGTAGTAAATTCTATAGTATGAAAAATGCGTTCCCCGTGGGACGGACTATAAACATGTTTCTATTATCTAACTATTACAACTGTGCAATCTGATTAAAATTAGCTAGCTCTACTTAGTCTACCAGTAGATCTAACAACATTGCGTGGATTCCCATGTCCAGGTGACATTTAATCTATAAATAACAATTTTAATATCGACCAATTACACTTCGCCTCAAATATTTGGTACAACAGCAATATAACAATAAATACAAAACCATTCTGTTATAAAAATTATTTAGAAAAGGGAATAATATTTATAAACGATCTACTTGATGAAGATGGAAATTTCTTTACATTTGAGAAATTAAAAAATATATATAACGTAAATTCACACTTTTTAGAATATTCATCGCTTATAAACAGCATTAAGGCATTTATAAATAAAGCAGACAACGTTAGAAATGGCCACTTTACATTGCTAACTAATCCTGTATTTCCGGTAAAATTTTATATTATTCTTAAAAGTCAAACAGGTATTAAAGACATGTATAAACTATTAAATCACGAAATTATTACACCAATATCACAAATAAGATGTAGAAACCAAGGTTTTGCTTTTGACTCAAAAGAATGGGGAAACTATTATAGAGTGCCTTTTATAAGTCTCAAAGATACAACTTTGATATGGTTTCAATACAGAATTATACACCAGATACTAACAACTAATACTTTTTTACATAAAATTAAATACATAGATACTAATGAATGTACGTTCTGTGGCAGTTCACCAGAAACATTAACACATTTATTTTACTATTGTAATAAAGTGACTGATCTGTGGCATGCTGTTGTAAATTGGATTTTAAACAAAAAAGGAATTTGAATAAAATTAAATAAAACAATTATTTTATTTGGACAAATAGGCGATATAAAAGACATATTTATAAACTGGCTGTTAATAAACATTAAATATTATATATACAAGACAAAAATGGAAAAAAATGAAATAAATATAATAGCTGCTCAAAACTTTTTACAAAATAAATACGAAATAGAAAAATATATTCTTTTTAAAAACTGTAAATATGAAGAGTATAATACAATCTGGGCACCATGGAAACGACTCTTCAGTCAAGAAAGTAATTTGATGGAAGATAATAGAAACAATTATTAAGCGAGCGCTTGACGTGAATTTTGACATTATTACTTATCACTATAATTACCTACTATAACTTCTCTTTTTAACATTCTTTCTTTCTAAACTTATATATTTATTTTATGTCCCCATTACATCAACCAGCCTATTTAAATATATTTCTATTAACTAGTCATTTATAATACTACTATCTACATGTACATATGCATTAATATTAAATATATCACCATGTACATTATTTGTATAAGTATTACTATTACTATAATCAGCATACTACCACAAAGTGTAAGTACTTCCAGTATTTAGCGTGTATAATCTAATTCATATTCTGTGAGGCGATGAATCAGGGCACCCCAACCCTGGCATCGTCAAAATGAGCTGGGGACAATAAAAAAAAAATAATAATAAAAATAAATAAAAATATTACACTTCGCCTTTTATAGCGTTATTCGGAAGCATACAAATTCGAAAAATATCGGGCGAGACTATTTATGCAATAGGCGAACTTGTTGGTCTATTTCAACATTAAAAAACAGGGGGAAAAGTATAGTAATAAACTCTGGATTGTATACTAGTATAAACAGATTTTATGGCTCTACCATCACGGGTTTATTTTTCGTCTTGATGATGATGATAACTAGTTTAACGTGCCCATATACCACTAGGGTTTCGAACACGCCCATCCCGAGTCCGACCTCCGATAAGATCGGTGGCCTGACTCGGGATGTTGGGGGTGGGGGAGGGAGGGGGTAATGTTGTAAATGGACAGAATTTTAAAAATAGCAATTAGTAAAAAGTTAATAGAATAAAATTAAAAATTAAAAACAAAATTACAAGCCAAAAATAAAAAGAATTGACTGATCGGCCGAGTATTTATGTAATTTGGAGCATTTTAGAAGGACAGTCCAAAAATAAATAAGAGAAAGAAGAGAGGATCGGAATATTTAATAATATTAAAAAAAAAGTAATTTCGCCATAAAATTTTTAACGAAGGTCTAAATGTTTAAAGTCCGATATATATGTCCACATGAGTGGCCTCGTTAAGGCCGTTGGAGATTGGCCTACAGCGAACCGATGAGCGGAGAACCGGCTAAGGCGGGGATGAAGTGCTTCCATCTATGGTCGGCGAGGATGGTTATGACACTCCGGTAGTCGTTGCCGAAAAGGGCCTTGACGATCCTGTGGATGGTGTGGCTATCCATCTTTCTAACCAGGACCGCTTGTCGGTAGACTCCTTCTCGGCGCTGAGTTAGTACCAACCCCGTCTTGCCGGCTGTAGATTTGATGGTGTGTAGCTCGTAAGCGCTTCCATCAGGCAGTTGTTTTAATTCTGGTTTCACTAGTCCGCCCATCAGTGATGCCAGATCCGAGGTGTCCCCCTGCACGAACTTCAGGAAGCCGGACCTGATTTTCCCGATCTGAACTTTCTAGACGGCTTCCGAGTCGGTGGGGGACGGTGCGGGTGTTGGATGAGACCGGGCCTTGTCAGGTTGGTCGCTCGGCTGAGCGACGGCCTTCCTCTTTCCAACGGCGGCTGATCGGGCCGGTGGCTTGACGACTGGCAGTACCAGGGATACCGGCCAGTTCTGTCTGGGCCACGTAGTGGTCGGCGATGGAAGGCCTTTACGGGGCGTCTCACACACCGCGGTGTTGTGTCTGTCCCTCTCGGTGGTCGACGGTTCCGGCGTAGCTGGTTTCCTCGACTCAGGCTGGGCTGGGGGCGGCGTCGCAGAAGGGACCGACGCTGGCGGTTAAACCGCCTGTTTTGGCCCCCTCCCCCCCTCCCCCCCCCCCTCCGTGCCGTTCCTGGCGCGCTTTTCCTCTTCCTCCATCTCCTCATCTTCTTCTGTACGATCGCGTCGCCGTACACCAAAGTCACAGAAGCCCGTGACCCGGTGTACGTGACGCGATACTCAAGTAGCTTCCCGTAACTCAGTAAGAGTCCCCCCTCCCCCCCCCCCCCCCCCACACCTACCCAGATTGGGGGATAACTCGAGAGTACATGGCGAGACGTCTGTCCTCATCGCATGTTAGCTTGGAAGTTCTTTCGTCTTGAAACGAATTTTATATAAAATTTTATATCGCAATTAATTTCCGGCATACTTCGTAATTCACCCGAATCATTTCGTATACCCTCGGCATAATCCCGAATGTTTTCAAATTCTTTTCAAATCACTGGCATAATTTTGCAAGTAAGGTTTTGATTGGTCGAATGAAAGGTCAACTGGACATGAACTCCAATGGGCTGCTGTTAGATCCACATGTAATAGTGGAGCTAATTTTAATTAGATTGACAACTGTGTTACTGTCACACACAATTAATTAAAACTGTAGGTGTGTTTGTATGTTTAAATGAAATTATGATAATTAATGTGAGGCGAGATTGCAGCTTTGAAAAAAACAAATTCCATGCAAGAAAACCAAAATAATCAGGGTGGGTGACAGCTCGCTAGATGCATCTCCTATATTTAACACATGGTCAGTTATATAAACCGGCCTCGGTGGCGTCGTGGTTAGGCCATCGGTCAACAGGCTGGTAGGTACTGGGTTCGGATCCCAGTCGAGACATGGGATTTTTAATCCAGATACCGACTCCAAACCCTGAATGAGTGCTCCGCAAGGCTCAATGAGTAGGTGTAAACTACTTGCACCGACCAGTGATCCATAACTGGTTCAACAAAGGCCATGGTTTGTGCTATCCTGCCTGTAGCCCATGAAGTAGCGACAGCGGATTTCCTCTCAAAATATGTGTGGTCCGTAACCATATGTCTGACGCCATATAACCGTATATAAAATGTGTTGGATGCGTCGTTAAATAAAACATTTCTTTCTTTCTTTGGTCGGTTATAACAAAACGCAATTTCAGCTACTTAATTTTTACCTGTATTATTCTTTATTTTTAAAGCATAGCTGGGGACATTTATGATGCCAGGGGCTGGCATGTATACATATCAACTGAAGATTCACAAACAACTGTGGTCATCGGCCATTATTGCTGTTACCGGAACGCGCCGGAACTGGAGAGCGGTTAGGGGACGTAACTCTGCCTAATTTTTCTCGCCAATTTTTAATAGAGGCTATAGATAATTGATGATCTTTATACATACAACACACTGCGGGATATTGACGCTCTTTATACATACAACACACTGCGGGATATTGACGCTCTTTATACATACAACACAATGCGGGATCTGGGGCGCTCTTTATACATACAACACACTGCGGAATATTGACGCTCTTTGTACATACAATACACTGCGGGATATTGACGCTCTTTATACATACAACACACTGCGGGATAGACATACATCACACTGCGGGATATTGACGCTCTTTATACATACAACACACTGCGGGATATTGACGCTCTTTATACATACAACACACTGCGGGATCTGGGGCGCTCTTTATACATACAACACACTGCGGGATATTGACGCTCTGTATACATACAACACACTGCGGGATATTGACGCTCTGTATACATACAACACACTGCGGGATATTGACGCTCTTTGTACATACAATACACTGCGGGATATTGACGCTCTTTATACATACAACACACTGCGGGATATTGACGCTCTTTATACATACAACACACTGCGGGATAGACATACATCACACTGCGGGATATTGACGCTCTTTATACATACAACACACTGCGGGATATTGACGCTCTTTATACATACAACACACTGCGGGATCTGGGGCGCTCTTTATACATACAACACACTGCGGGATATTGACGCTCTGTATACATACAACACACTGCGGGATATTGACGCTCTGTATACATACAACACACTGCGGGATATTGACGCTCTTTATACATACAACACACTGCGGGATATTGACGCTCTTTATACATACAACACACTGCGGGATAGTGACGCTCTGTATACACACAACACACTGCGGGATAGTGACGCTCTGTATACACACAACACACTGCGGGATATTGACGCTCTGTATACATATATCACACTGCGGGATATTGACGCTCTTTATACATACAACACACTGCGGGATATTGACGCTCTTTATACATACAACACACTGCGGGATCTGGGGCGCTCTTTATACATACAACACACTGCGGGATATTGACGCTCTTTATACATACAACACACTGCGGGATATTGACGCTCTTTATACATACAACACACTGCGGGATCTGGGGCGCTCTTTATACATACAACACACTGCGGGATATTGACGCTCTGTATACATACAACACACTGCGGGATATTGACGCTCTGTATACATACAACACACTGCGGGATATTGACGCTCTTTATACATACAACACACTGCGGGATATTGACGCTCTTTATACATACAACACACTGCGGGATAGTGACGCTCTGTATACACACAACACACTGCGGGATAGTGACGCTCTGTATACACACAACACACTGCGGGATATTGACGCTCTGTATACATATATCACACTGCGGGATATTGACGCTCTTTATACATACAACACACTGCGGGATATTGACGCTCTTTATACATACAACACACTGCGGGATCTGGGGCGCTCTTTATACATACAACACACTGCGGGATATTGACGCTCTTTATACATACAACACACTGCGGGATATTGACGCTCTTTATACATACAACACACTGCGGGATCTGGGGCGCTCTTTATACATACAACACACTGCGGGATATTGACGCTCTGTATACATACAACACACTGCGGGATATTGACGCTCTTTATACATACAACACACTGCGGGATAGTGACGCTCTGTATACACACAACACACTGCGGGATAGTGACGCTCTGTATACACACAACACACTGCGGGATATTGACGCTCTTTATACATACAACACACTGCGGGATATTGATGTCAATGCTGATAAAACCAAAATCGTTGTGTTTAGAAACGATGGAATATTATGTCATAGAAACATGGATATATAATAACGATTTTTATTGAAGTGGTCGATAGTTTTAACTAAATTAAATTTTAATGGTAAATTTACACAAACACAGAGGGTAATTGCATCTCAAGGTAGACAATGTATGTGGCATATTTTAGTATTATGTAATAAGTTATCACTTAATAAGGAAACGAAGCTACATGCATTTGATACCTATGTTTCTAGTGTTTTGAATTATGGTTGTGAAGCATGGGGTTGTTACCCCCGCTCATGATGTTGAAAAAGTTCATATGGATTTCTGTAAACGAATTTTTAATGTTAAACGAAGCACACGAAATGTAGTAGTACTAACAGAACTTGAAATACTTCATTTGTATATTGTTCGAAAATAAAGAATAGTTAAGTACTGGTTGAAACTTTTAGAAACAAATAACTGTATTTTGAAATCACTGTATGATGGTATGCTAGAATATCAGAATAGTTCTAATTGGCTTTACCATGTTAAAAAAAACCCTTTTCACTGGATTTTGGAGATGTTGGTATAATTAGCAGGTCTGTAGTACTGAGATATTTTTAAAAAGTGTACAAATACGTTTAACTGATAACTTTATTCAATAGAGAGACGCTATGCTAGAAAACTCTCCTAAATGTAATGTATATAAGCATTTAATAGATACGTTTTGCTTGCAGTACTACCTTAGAATGTCATTGCCAGATTGTTACACTAATCTAATGACAAGATTTCATGTTTCTTCTAGCCAGATCTTTGTTGAACAAGGTAGATATTATGGTATTAAAAGGTCGCAACGGAAATGTCAAATATGTGATCAGAATGATATAGAGGATGAATATCACTTTATTTTTGAAATAGCCATTGTACATGCAACTACGTTCAATCATCCGTGTTTAAACTTGTGCAATTATTGTCAAAACAGAAAAGAATTACGTAATATTGGTAAATATCTTTAAAATGCATTATGTTTACGTTCTCAACATATTTAATTATCCATCCTCCAATTATGCACCACTTGTCAAATGTTATTGATTTGTATATAAAATGTATGCCTATGAGTCGGAAGGATGAAAGCTAATAAACTATACTATTTTCCCCGGCCCCCTGACATAATTACATATACACATGTATAATACGAAAATACAAATAAATATATACATACATAATAACAGTAACAAATACTAAAAATAAATAAATAAATTAATAATAATAATAATAATAATAATAACAGTAGTAGTAGTAGTAGTAGTAGTAGTAGTAGTAGTAGTAGTAGTATAGTAGTATCAGCAGTAGAAGTAGCAGTTGTAGTAGTTGTAGTAGTAGTAGAAGTAGTAGTAGTATCAGCAGCAGAAGTAGCAGTTGTTGTAGTAGTAGTAGTAGTATCAGCATCAGAAGCAGCAGTTGTAGTAGTAGTAGTAGTAGTAGTAGAGTAGTAGTAGTAGTAGTAATAGTAGTCGTAGTAATGCCTTTCATACGGCTGCATCAATAAATTGCACTAAAGTATTATAATAACAGTTATTGATATATAGAGAATAATACATGAGTGGCCGTTATATACCTCGCATGCGCTTTTTCGTAATCCTCAAAATTGTTGTATTAAACGAACCCGAAAACGAAACGTTTCTGAAGGCGCAATGATAGCTCAAGTTTGATTTAAACAATAATTATTGTCTCAAAACACTCGTTCAGTATGGTTTGTGATTGGCCAACTGGCAAAATATTTTGCGTAAAGATGCAACATGTACCACGAAGTTCGAAATTGTATCTACAGTGGCGTAGGAAGGTGCCAAAGTGTGTGTGTGTGTGGGAGGGGGGGGGGGGGGGGCACACTTATATTTACACACTTTTACATTATTATAAAGCAAATATAAAGCAAAATATCTGAAAAGTGGGGGCGCACATGACCCCCTTGCCTCCTCCCCCCCCCCCTCCCCGCTTCCGACGCCAATGAACTACATTAATAAAGTTATAAAATGTCGTGGCTGAAGTGGCTGAACATACTAGTAGTTCAGAAACCAAAATTAGCAGGTTTACCAAATCCTAAAGAATGTCCGTCTGCAGAACAAGCGGTGTCCTTTGAAGCTGCCACCGAACAAGCAGATACTAGTACAGCGAATCCAAGAAAATGTAAACGGGGTGATTACGGGCTATATGACGAAGCAACTCGGGCCATAATTGCCAGTCATGCAGTCGATCATGGAGCAACAAAATGGGTTAAAGGCGTCAGGATTCATGAGGGTGTCAACACATACATGTCGACTCTCACGCATTTGGCGTGAGTCTCACGCATTTGTAACAAACGTCACGCTCTCACGCAACGTTACTATATCACGATTTTTCTAAAAATTAAAATATTTTATAATCGTGGTTTATATTTGAGAGCTGAATGGAATTATATACTGATTATGCAGGGTCTCTGAATTCGTTACCTATTAATAATAATACAGCATACCGGTTCAATACCAACAATCACTCGCGGGTGCTACCGATGATCGACTTGTGTGGTTTAAATTAACCGTATTCATTAGTAAAACGTGCACTCGCTCGATTTTTTTGTTTAGATTTCCATTTTGGACTTAAACAAACAAACAAACAACAACAAAAACTTCGCCCTGAAACAGGCCAAGAGCTTACAGTCTCTGGACTCACGCCTAAGAATTGCCACAGGTTGAAAGCTCTGTCAACAGCACTGCCACTGTCGCCGTTGCCGCGATCGGCATTGTGAAGAAGATCAACTGTCCAAGTTGCGTGAGTTTGGAGGCTCACTATAATTACAAACTCTTGGTCAAAATCGTTTTAATCCAGGATGGGCTAGTTTAAACGCAAAAACCAAAAAAAAAAAAAAAAGGAGTTAAAAAGTGCCAGGTGATTTTGAAATGTTAAAATCGCAATTTATCGAACGCGTGAACAAAGCTATGATCGAAAATAACATTCCTGACGAACGCATCATCAACTGGGACCAGACCGGTGTAACATTTAATTTGTACTCCCCAATAATATGCACTCCCCAGTCATTATTATACGTATAATTTGCACTCCCCTATTAAACCCATTTTCAAAAATAAAGGCAGTCGTTTATTAGCAGAAAACTATAGACCAATAAGGTTACTATGTTGCATTTCGAAATTATTTACAACATTTTAAACAACCGATTGCACGAATTTATTGAGGAAAACGACATATTGATCGAAGCCCAAACTGTTTTTCGAATAGGTTATTCCACCACAGACCATCTATTTAATATATATTCACTGATAAAATTTTAAAGAAAAGAAAAAAGAAACTATTCTGTGCTTTTGTTGACTTCCAAAAGGCGTTTGATTTAGTGTTAAGAACATGTCTGTGGCAAAAACTATTAGACAATAACATAAATGGAAAATTCCTTAAAAGCATAAATCAAATGTACCAAGAAATAAAATCATGTATTCGTAGCCCGGTACCGGCTCCAACCCAGAGCGAGTTCTTAAGGGCTCAATGGGTAGGTGTAAGGCCACTACACCCTCTTCTCTCTCACTAACCACTAATCAACTAACAACCCACTGTCATAGACAAACAGCCCAGATAGCTGAGGTGTGTGCCCATGACAGCGTGCTTGAACCTTAATTGGATATAAGCACGAAAATAAGTTGAAATAAATAAATAAATACATTATATAAATATCTTGTCCTATTACCACAAAAGTCCTGGACTACTTTACTAAAATTTAGAACCTCCAACCATTATATGCCTATTGAAACAGGGCGCTGGAACAACACCCCATTGGAATACGTAACATGCACCTTATGTAGTACAAATGACATAGGAGATGAAATTCACTATTTATTCACTTGCACAATTTTCATAAATTCACGTCACTCATTGTTAAAGCCATACTATTATATCAAACCCAGTATGCTGAAATATAAGCGTTTGATGACTAATAATAAAATAAGTGTCCTTAAGAAACTATGCAAATTAATAAAAGAAATTATTGACACATTCCATAAAACTACAGCAGCCGACAACTGAAAATATATACACTATCCATTATTTCCATTATCTGTTTGTTTACGAATATGTATGTGTGTGTATGTGTGTATGTGTGTGTGTGTATATATATATATATATATATATATATATATATATATATATATATATATATATATATATATATATATATATATATATGTATATATATATGTATGTATGTATGTACATTTATGTCTGTGTGTATATATGTGTGTATATGTATGTGTATGTGTATATGTATATGTATATGTATATGTATATGTATATGTATATGTATGAGTGTTTGCGTATATTTTTGTGCATGTGCAGTATGATGATTTTTTTCACATCATACATAGCTGTGTTAATACCATTGCATATTACATTGTGAATTTATTACATATATGTACTGTACTGTATACATATATATATATATATATATATATATATATATATATATATATATATATATATATATATATATATATAATATATACATTCATATATGTATCTCCTGTAAAACCCATCTTGTCACTGTCAAGTATTGTTATTGCATATTCCCCATATGCCGTTGTGTAACGGCCTGGGAGAAAAAAAGTTCTGTTCTGTTCTGTTACGGTACCTGTTTGATGAACCGTGATACCAATCAAACAATTAGTGCACAAAATGGCCTCGGTGCGAAGCGTTACTCTGAACACGTCTACAAGACCAGTTTTAAATTAAACAATGGGCGAGGTACTCAGCTGTCATCACTTCAGCAACCACACAGTTAATTAATACCGACAAGGGCTGCATCACATAATCAGAGTAATTTGTAATAGATCCTTTCACTCTGATATTTTGCTATATAACACATTGATGAAATTTTTAATTTAGCAGTTACCAAAATAATATGTATCTAATTCAACTTTCTAACTGATGTTACGGAAATATCTGATGTTGACCGAATAGTTCTATGTCGTAAGAGTAACCAATGACATTGTAGCGGGACGTTTCATGATTCTCTAATTATTTACTCGTCTGTAAGAGGACAGCCACTCCCGAGACACGAGATTTCCTCCTTTACTGGAGATTTCATTCTTCTGGCACAAAGATGACTGCCACTTACAGAGGCTGCAGTCAAGGCGATCCGTTATCGCCCTACATTTTTTATAATATGTGAAGAAATACTTGCCATTTTAATACGCAATAACAAGAATATTAAGGGACTTTATATTGATGGAGAAGAATATCTTATTTCGCAGTATGCAGATGATACTACTTTTATTTTGGATGGATCTCCCGAGTCACTGTACGGCACACTTACTACTCTAGACTGCTTTGCAAAAATGTCAGGTTTGAAGCTAAATTATTCTAAATCAAAGACAATATGTACTGGCAGAAACAAATTCTCAAATGAAATCTTTCATCATACTAGATGGAAATTAGAATGGGGTTCAACTAAGTTTACTTTATTGGGAATTCGTTTCTCTTTTTAATCTAAAAGATATAGTTAAAGAAAACTTTGAACCAAAAGTATTAGAAATGGAAAGTACAATGAAAATCTAGAGTGCACGAAAATTGACGCTATTAGGCAGACTCACTGTTTTAAAAACATTAATAATACCCAAAATAATAAATTTACTAATCTCATTACCAACTCCATCTGAACAATTAGTCCAAAAGTTAAAAAACAGATTTTATAGTTTTATATGGGAAAATAAACCAGAAGAAATAAAACGTGAAACTATAATTCAAGATTATCAAAACGGAGGATTAAGAATGATTAATATTTCAATTTATATAACAGCCTTAAAATCAACATGGATAAGAAGACTACTTACAAATGATTCAAAATGGATACATCTTTTTTCATCTATTACAAAGGTATCAATACATGATTTAATTATATATGGGGATCAATTTGTTAGCAAAAAAATGCAAAATATAAGTAATCCTTTTTAGAAAGATGTTCATGAAAGCTGGAGAAAAATTCAATGTGAAGAAATCATTGAAAGTATAGACGACATAGTTGGTGTCAATATTTGGCACAACAGTAAAATATTAAAAGATAATAAACCTATTTTCTACACAAAGTATGCCGAAAAGGGAATTATTTATATAAATGATTTAATTGGTGTACATGGTGGCTTTCTAACTGTTGACGAATTTATGGTGAAGTATAATATAATAATGAATTTTTTTAGATTATACGTCTTTAGTTAAAGCAGTAAAATGTTTCATTGAAAAATATGGAAAATTAAATTGTCAAACTCTGAATTTTTTCCCTAGTTATAAACTAGTTTATACACAAAAGTTAAAGCAGATTTTAAAAGAGAAACAAGGTTGCAAGGAACAATATAAACTGCTATGCAAAACATCACAAATACCAAAATCGCAATTAAAATATCAGGAAACAGGTTTTAACTATTCATTAAGGGAATGGAAAATATATTATAGCATACCCTTTAAATGTACTAGAAATACAACTTTGCAGTGATTTCAGTACAGAATATTGCATCGAATACTCGCAACTAACCATTTTTTATATACTATTCACAATATAGATACCAATAAATGTACTTTCTGTAATCTGCTGCCAGAGACAATGGAACACTTATTCTATGATTGTCATTTTGTTAAAAAAAAACTATGGAAATCTATTGCAAATTGGATAACAAATACTATGAGTGAACATATTACTTTTGATAAAAATATAGTTATCTTAGGTTTGCCTAATGAACAAAACAGCAGTGTAGTAAACTGGATGATTATTAATATAAAATATTATATTTATTCTATAAAAATGCTAAAACAAAAATTGAAGTTACGATCATTACAACGGACAATTAAAAACATCTGAGAAATGCAAAGGTGTATTCTGCTTAAAAACTGTGAATACGAATATTTTGAAACATATTGGAAGAAATGGTATAATTTATTTATTGACAATTTTACATGAACTTTTTCAACTGTAGTTTAACATACTGGCTTAGAGACAAACATTAAAAGATAAAATTTGCAACCCGTTATTCTTTTCTTTCACTTCTGATATTTCGTTTTTCCCCTTTTTTCTATCTCTTCTTTCTCTTCTTTCTTGCTCCCAGAAATAATTAAAACATATATGAAAACTGATGTACATGGATATTTGTGTGTGTGTGTGTGTGTGTGTGTGTGTGTGTGAGGGGGGTGAGTAGGTGAGTGGATGAGAGAGTTTTTTTAATGCAGTATATGCACTGCCAAATATTTCTGGGGACAATAAAAAAAGTTAAAAAAAAAATGACTGCCACTCCCAAACTGGTTTACTATATTAAAACTAGCACAGGACAGAGCTCAATGGAATAAGTACAGCTGTGATGACATGCACTCATGAATCACTGTAAACAAAAGTGTGTGTGTGTGTGTGTGTGTGTGTGTGTGTGTGTGTGTTATTTCACAATTGTTTTGGTCATAACAAAACCATATATATTCCCATTATATAATTTTCTATAGGTACTAAATAGACACAACTAACACTATACAATACTTCTGTTATGTTTTTAATAATCGTGACAAACAGACCGAAATGTATGTCCGTCACTTCATCTAAAACGAATCAAAAATAAAACAATGTGCCAGATTTTCAACAAAGAGATGGAAAAGTATGCACACGTTCAAAATATGGAATAGCATCTGCAATAATTGTAGTCATTGATGTATTGTAATTAGTATATATAGCTTCCAAATGTCATACAGTTTAGTCTGGAGGCCTGTGTCTCTTTGAATCTCTATGCATAGATCGAGGTATGAAACTGATCTAATACCTTTTTTTTTATTTCAAACATCCGTGAGTAAATAAGATCGTCAATATAGCGAAGAGTAAAGTTATACGTTATATGTCTGCCTGAGTATACTGTAGTCTGGTTTCACTCTCAGTCTTTACGAATTGTCCAGATACATGGAAGATTAGAATGAACATGTGTCTGCGTTCACCGTTCTTTGTAACAAATGTTCCGCTGATTAAGCCATGAAATTTTCCCTTCAGGTTGTCATGGGAGATTGTTGTGTATAATGTTGAAAAATCAAATGATTTAATATCTTTGAAACTTGAGAATCCACATGTGATTAATACTACTTATCTCGAAGATTTGTTGGCAATACCTAAAAAGGCCATCCTTGATAGTCGTCAGGATAATGGTTAGTCTTTGAGACAAGTATTTGGTGGTGTATTTGCTGGACCCCGCGATACATCTCTCCTTGTATGAATTCGTATGACGTATTGGAATCTAATATATAAGAGGAATGGACTTCGGATTTTAGTCTCAAGCCAAATGTCTGAAGGACAAATTCGTGTGTTTAGCATATGTCTTCTTCAGATAACATAGTGGTCTTATATGTAGCACTATTCGAATTATCAACCACAAGTTCGTTTAATATAATACTGCTTAAATATGATGGTTACGTCAGTGAGCCCTATCACCAACTGTTCATGTAGTGTATCCAGAATTTCTATCACAGATGGCCATAACAAAAAGGTCTTCCTGACATAATTTGTCTTCTTTTGTAGTGATGTATTTTGTCTCAAAGATATTTTAGCAATATCACATGTTCCTGTCTGTGTGTTGATTGTATGAGTTTGTCTGCGTGAATCCTTGTATTAATGCCTTGCTTTTTCCGTCTGTCAAATACACAAATTACACGTTTTACATACATGGAAATGAAACAAGATCAATCCAAACAACTCAACGTCTTGAATCTAAACTAAATATTTAAAAACAGGCAATTTACAGGATTCGAACTTACTGTACCGATTCGCATGCCAATTGACTGCCCGCAACGTTAACCACTCGGCCACCGATTAAAAGTTTGGTATTAAAACAGTTTGGTGTTAATATACTTGCCAATATCAAAATGCATCAATGGAATTAATAATACACAGATAAAAAGAAGCCACCAACAGATCATCTGCCCGAGTCTAAACAGCATATATGTATGTATGGATGGATGGATGGATGTATGGATGTATGGATGTATGTATGATGGATGGATGTATGGATGGATGGATGTATGTATGTATGGATGCATGGATGATGTATGGATGTATGCATGTATGCATGCATGGATGGATGTATGGATGTATGTATGCTTGTATGCATGTATGCATGCATGGATGCATGGGTACATGGGTGCATGGATGCATGTATGGATGTATGAATGCATGTATGCATGTATGTATGTATGTATGTATGTATGTAGATATGTGTGGTGTGTGGGTGTACTTTGTAAAATTTAATATAATGCATTTACGTGGTATATTTTAACCGGAGGCTAGACGTTTTAACTGCAATAATGTTATCATCCTATTTCATCTCTGTTGTAGGTATAACTAGTTTCTGTATGTTTTTGTTTTTCCTGGCAATATTTACCCAATGAAGATATAATGTTTTAAGTATTATTTTTTTAATATGTTCTGTAACAGTCGAGGAGCATCGCATTGTAGTCTCGTACAAGGGAAGCTAACGAGATTTGGTTGAACGAGACTACATTGATTTTTTTCTGTTCTTTAAATTTTTGTCAACCTTTATTTTCGTGTGGAATTTCTTTCCACAAATTTTCTTCGCACGCAAAAAATGTATATATATCCATTCTGTTTGTCAAGTTTAATGTATTTTAATATTTATCTATCCATCTATTTACCTTTATGTGTGTGTGTGGACGGACGGATGAAAGGAAAGTTGAATTTTGTTTTGTTTTACAGGCTAGGCCAAGAAACTCCATAAAGGTTAATAGAACTTTGATATAGGTCAACGACTTCTCGTCCTTGGTCATCGAACTTCCGAGGAAACACACCTTTCAACGTGCGTAGTATGTTTTAAAGTCAATATTACGTTTTTCCTGGAAACATTTACCCAATGAAGACAGTATTTCTTTTTTATTGTATTGTATTGAATTGTATTGTGTTGTTGTGTAGCATTTGGGTTAAATCCCTCAAATCAGAAAGACAACAATGCTGGGTAGGATTCGGTTTATTTGGCAACCGTCAAATAAAGGTCCTGAAAATAGTATATAAAAATATGTAATATAATATAATTGGTAAAACGCCGTGTCATCATCATACAATGCAAATGTTATACATCTCACAACTTTACAAAATACACATCGTCAAGGATACCAAGTTATAGATTACTTAACAGTTATACGTTATCAGAATAAACATGTATATACATCCAAAACCTCATCCGTGGACATAACCCACTGATTCAATACAACATAAATACTCTTCAACTTATGAATAAGCTGATTCACACTCGCCTCTGGACCCAACCTCATCGCAACTCGAGCTGCATCACCTTTCAGAGAAGAGCGTACAACCCTAGCCACGACATCTGTGGAGTGTTTCTTATCTCTCTGCAAACACTCAACCTCGTACACCCAAGTATCAAAGGAACTTTCATGCTTAATTCCACTATCACCTGAAAAGACTGAGATTCTTGGTGGTTGGTTTAGCTGATAAGTATTAGCAATCGGCGGCGTCTGCCCAGCTGGAGAGGAATCACTTAAAGACTTCGCATATTCTAAAGCCCAAGCTTTAAAATCTTCTGGAGTGTCAGACTTAGGTTTAATACCTAACTGTTTAAAAGTGGCGAGCAAGGTTGGAAGTTCTTCCATAGTAATGTTTTCAGGAGGTTCGTCCTCAACCTGCTCCTCGTCAGACCAATGACCTAAAAACTTTGCCATCCCGTAACAAAACAATAAACCAGACTATAATCACAGGACCTCTCTGGAATAGAAACAAATCTAGTTATTTACAGCACGAGAAACTCAAGTCATAAAACTGAAATAAATCTAGCAACTATATCCCGATATCATCATTCAATACCTCAGCAATACCACCAAACACAAAGAATATAATACCAAGAGGACCACAGGGTAGAAAATAAACTTCACCCTGTACCGCTTGGGACATAAAACAACTAAGGGAACTATATAACCAAGAGTGTTTCAGTATCCTTGCAGATTGTAATTGTAAGCACTACCACTTAATTATCAAGACATCCTTAAATGTTGATTGTCAATCACAATAATATATTAACGAGTAGCTGTGTTTTATTACACAGAATAAGGAATGAAGAAAGCTGAAAGGAAAACAACTGGTAAGGCTAAATCAAGTCAGAAAAGGACTGTCATGTGCGTGCTTATGTTAGTTGTGAGTTGAACACGTGCAATGAAAAATAAAAATAAATAAATAATAATTTAATTTTTAAATTTAAATTTAAATTTAAATTTCTAATTTAATTCGAAATTTAATTCATAAGTTTATATTAAACTAACCTACAATACACATTTAATTCGCAAATATGAGCGAAATTAAACTAGCTTTCAAACTGCAAACTACAAACTACTCAACAGGTAAGCACAACTATAGCTATGTTGACCAAGTGTGTAACGTAAATATAAACAAGCAAAAATTTTTTTTTAAAAAAAACACGTTCATCAAACAAGATTTAACAGTCCTAAAAAAAAATCAAAGATTGTGAGATGTACAGCAGAAAAAAAAAAAAATCTCACAAGTGATAAACAAATGATACTATCAACATTTCAAAGTATTTTAACATTTGATGAGTGGTTATATAAAAAAATTACATCCACCTAATTACAAAAAAATATATGTATACATAAACACACAAATACCAGAGCTCTGTCAATAAAACAAGCTTCTACTCACATTAAATTGAACTGCAGTTCAGAATAGAGAATACACAATACACAGAACACAGAACACAGAACACAACACACAAAATGCTCACTAAGCAAGTTTTTGTACTGTTCAATGTCCAACACAACACTCCACACTGTCCGTCTGTCCGTTCACGGATTGTCCCAACACAGGAAATGACGTCATCTCGAGTCCCTACGTCGGCTCCATTGTAGCATTTGGGTTAAATCCCTCAAATCAGAAAGACAACAACAATGCTGGGTAGGATTCGGTTTATTTGGCAACCGTCAAATAAAGGTCCTGAAAATAGTATATAAAAATATGTAATATAATATAATTGGTAAAACGCCGTGTCATCATCATACAATGCAAATGTTATACATCTCACAACTTTACAAAATACACATCGTCAAGGATACCAAGTTATAGATTACTTAACAGTTATACGTTATCAGAATAAACATGTATATACATCCAAAACCTCATCCGTGGACATAACCCACTGATTCAATACAACATAAATACTCTTCAACTTATGAATAAGCTGTAAATCTAGCAACTATATCCCGATATCATCATTCAATACCTCAGCAATACCACCAAACACAAAGAATATAATACCAAGAGGACCACAGGGTAGAAAATAAACTTCACCCTGTACCGCTTGGGACATAAAACAACTAAGGGAACTATATAACCAAGAGTGTTTCAGTATCCTTGCAGAATTTTATAGTGCTCATCAAAGGGATGATGAGGATGTTTCATCTTGGGGTTGCCGAGTTGAGCAGTTGTACTACAAAGCTTTCAAGTCTAGTGGGCATCTTGCAAACTCCAACCATACGTTACGAACTCGTTTCTGGGGTGGACTTAGACAATGGATGAAGGATTGTAGTGGACACATCTTCGATAAAACTCAGGACTTTGATAGATTAAGAGTTGAGTTACGTCGGGTAGAACAGAATCATCATGAGTTTATTTTGACAGAGAAATCTATTCCCAGCAAGAAACCAATCCCCGCTAAGAGAAGCACTGTTGCTGTAGATGCATCATCGATTGACGAGGCAGATGGTATTAAAAGATTGGAAGCTATGATGTACAAACTGTCAGCACGATTTGATAAGCTTGAGAACAGGTTGAATGACACCGCGCCCAAGACTACAAATCAAGATTTTCCAGCCAAACCGATATCTACATCGATTTCACAAGATGTGAGACGACAGTCTACCGTGGACAATGGACAAAGACAGAGACGCAGACAACAAATAGAGTGTTACAAGTGTGGTCAGCCAGGTCACATTGCCCGAGGTTGCAGAAACGAGTCCGTTCATTTAAACTGAACAGAACTTTTGTTGCGGAGCAAACAAAGGTAAACAAGGAAAGTAGCTCCACTGTATTTGCCAATTTTGTACCCGATGGTCTTTTAGGAAAAGCCAACGAGGTATCAGTTTTGGTTAATGATCACGTATGCACTGCTCTGTTAGACACTGGCTCGACAGTGTCTACAGTTAGTGAAAAGTTTTACTGTGAGTATTTGTCGGATGAAGAGATTCACCCACTTACTGAACTTTTGAACGTTGAATGTGCAGATGGGGAGTCTTTGCCGTATAGTGGTTATGTGGAAGTCTCTTTGGTTTTTCAGGGGTTTACTGATAAACCAATGTGTTGTTTGTGCTTAGTGGTTCCCAACAGCGCATACAATGCTACTGTGCCTGTTTTATTGGGGACTAATATTTTAATTCCAGCTTTGAATGACTGCCGTCATAAACATGGCGAAAGGTTTTTACAGGTTGCAAACTTACACACTCCATGGTATCTAGCCTTTCGTAGTATTGTTTTACAGGACAAAGGACTTTCTAGAAGTAAAGGAAGATTGGGACTTGTTCGAAGTGCACAGAGGAATAGTATGGCCATCTCACCAAACTCTTGTGTTACTCTTTCAGGTTTCATAGACAAGAAGATTCCTTTCAGGAGTACGTGTGCTATGATGGTAGCTGCCGGAGAGTGTGTTCAACCTGATTTGGAAGTTACTCCAGTGGTTGTTAATTACCAGTTTAACTCTGTTGCTCCAATAGAAGTGAGATTGTCTAATGTTACGACTAGGACAGTTGTTATACCACCCAAGGGTTTGTTATGCGAGTTACATGAGGTAACATTGGAAGATGATATTTCATCTGACAATGATATAAACGGTGATTGGTTACTCCAGAAGATGACACTCCCGAAGGAAGGTCTTACTGAGGGGCAACTATAAAGGGGTACAGACCTGATTTTAGAGTATCAGGATGTATTTTCGTCTGGCGACGTTGACATTGGGCACTGCACAAAAGTACAACATCGGATCAATTTGGTTGATGAGACGCCCATCAAGCAACGCCATCGCCGGATACCTCCATCTATGTATGAAGAAGTCAAGCAACATCTTCGACAATTATTGGTTGCAGGTATTATTCGAAAGTCACATAGTCCATGGGCTTCCCCTGTTGTGATTGCCAAGAAGAAAGATGGTTCACTTCGCATGTGTGTTGACTACAGACAGTTAAACCAGCGCACAGTGAAAGACTCTTATGCCTTGCCAAGAACAGAAGAACTATTCGACTGCTTGTCTGGTTCTAAGTTTTTTTCGGTAGTCGACATGAAGAGTGGTTATCACCAAGTGGAGATAGCAGAGGAGCATAAACCCAGGACTGCATTCACAGTAGGACCACTTGGCTTTTATGAGTATAACAGGATGGGTTTTGGACAGACTAACAGTCCAGCAACTTACCAGCGTCTTATGGAGGATTGCCTGGGGGATCTTTATTTACAGAAGTGCTGTATCTTCATAGACGATCTCATCATTTTTTCAACCACGTTTGAAGAGCATCTTCAAAGGCTCAAACTGGTGTTTGAACGTCTGAGAGACTACAATCTAAAGTTGGCACCAAAAAAATGCTCATTCTTTCAAGATCAAGTGAAATATCTTGGTCATATAGTGTCAGCTGAAGGAGTTAAAGTCGATCCAGAGAAAGTGGAAAAGATTGTTAATTGGCCAGCTCCATCAAATCCTGATCAACTTCGACAGTTACTCGGATTTATGGGATATTATCGCAAATATATTCCCAATTTTTCAGCAATAGCTCGACCCCTCAACAGTCTTCTTCCACCGACCAGAACCAAACAGAAGAAAAAGTCAAAGATGAAGCGACTTGAGGTTGAGTGGGTGTGGGGTGTAGACCAGCAGATTGCCTTTCAACGACTGAAGGAAGCCTTAACATCGCCACCCATACTTGCCTATGCTGATTACTCTCTTCCTTTTGAGCTTCACACAGATGCAAGTGCGTCGGGGCTTGGTGCGGTTCTTTACCAGGAACAAGATGGGTTGAAGAGGGTTATCGCGTATGCAAGTCGTGGAGTTTCCAGATCTGAGAGGAACTATCCTGCACACAAGCTTGAATTTTTAGCTTTGAAATGGGCCGTCACAGATAAATTCAGTGATTATCTTTATGGTCATAAGTTTGTGGTGTATACCGATAACAATCCCCTCACATACGTTTTAACAACGGCCAAGCTCGATTCCACAGGGCACAGGTGGTTAGCAGCTTTAGCATCCTATGACTTTTCTATTTTGTACAAGCCAGGGAAAAGTAATTCGGATACTGATGCTCTTTCTCGACTTCCAGGTAGAGACGATACAGGTGATGCAACATTTGGTATTACAGCAGAATCCATCAAAGCTATCTCTGCGGCATGTCAAATTCCCTGTTATGTTGAGAGTCTTTGTATGTCAGCTGGTGTCATTGACAATGATGATGAAGAGGGTGCCTCGATAAACAGCATGACGTCCCGAGATTGGAGACGCCACCAGACTGAAGATTCTACTATTGAACCTTTCCTGAGAAGCATGACTCAAGGTAGACGGCCACCATTGCATGCATTACCTCGTACAGCAGAAGCCGTGTCCATGCACAGGGAGCTTGATCACTTGATGCTGCATAGAGGTGTTCTTTATCGCTCGACTACTGTCAGGGGAGAAGAGAAGATGCAATTAGTGCTTCCTACAAAGTTTAGAGACGCAGCATTGCGAGGTTTGCATGATGATATTGGTCATATGGGACGTGAGCGAACTCTTTCTCTTTTGAAAGATCGTTTTTTCTGGCCGTTTATGTCCAAGAGTGTGGATGAGTGGGTGAAGAGATGTGGTAGGTGTTTGCGACGTAAGGGTCCAACAAACAGCAGAGCTCCACTTGTAAGCATAACCACCAGTCAGCCGCTTGAACTTATTTGTATTGACTTTTTAACACTAGAAACGTCCAAAGGTGGCTTTCAAAACATCTTGGTCATTACAGACCACTTCACAAGATATGCTCAAGCCGTACCTACAAAGAACCAGACTGCAAAAACCACTGCAGAAGTTTTGTTCGATCATTTCTTTGTTCACTATGGTTTTCCTCAGCGCTTACATTCTGACCAGGGTGCTAACTTTGAAAGTAAACTGTTGAAAGAGGTGTGTGACATTGCAGGTATCAATAAGTCTAGAACAACGCCATATCATCCTATGGGTAATGGCATGACAGAAAGATTCAACAGAACTTTACTGGATATGCTTGGCACCTTGGATCCAGGTAAGAAGGTTGATTGGAAGAGTCACGTAGCACCCTTAGTTCATGCCTATAACTGTACTAGACATGAGTCGACAGGTTTTTCACCATTCTTTCTTATGTTTGGCAGAAATGCACGACTTCCTGTAGATGTTGCTCTGGGGTTGGAATCGATCCAGGGTGAGAAGAACCTGAGTGACTACACAGCAGGCTTGCGCAAACGATTACTGGATTCTTATGGGTTAGCAGTCAGAGCAGCAGAACATAGTCGACAGCATCAAAAGAAAAACTATGATCTCAAGGTGCGTGGTTCAATCCTACAGATAGGGGATAGAGTGTTAGTTCGTTGCTTGGCGTTTGATGGCAAACACAAGATTGCGGATAAGTGGGAAGAGGATCCTTATATTGTGCAAAACCAGCCGAATAAGGATATCCCTGTCTTTGTAGTTCGTAAAGAGGATGGACACGGTCGATGCAGAACACTGCACAGAAATCTGTTGTTGCCAATAGGATCTCTTCCGGTTTCCGCAGACAACAAATCTGGAACACTTAAGCCAAAGCCAAAACCACGAACAATACCTGCGGCAAGGATACCTTCACCAGAATCCGATGACGAATTGGACTCGTCAGTAGATGAAGATTATGTTGATCTTTATGGGGATTCTGTAGTGTCGGTTATGGAGTCAACGGTCCCACTAACAGAGGTCAGCACCCCTTCCGCTGCTGACTCAGAATCTGTTAGTACGGTGCGTTCAGGCAGCTCTTCTACAGTAGAAGATGGGGAATCATCTCTAGAAGACGCTGATACAGATCACAGACCTGTTGAAAAAAAGCCAGCAGAAGATGTTCCTTGTTCTGATTCAACTCTGGAATCTGATACCAATTCAAGAAGCCCTATACCGGTTCCCAGGCGATCTACGAGGGAGAGACGTCCTCCTAAGTGGTTCACCCAGGGAGATTTTGTCATGATGCAGAATCATGATTGGAGAGATCGGGCTGGGTTCCTGGCTAACATGGCTTCAAACAGGTTATTTGAACAGATGCCTTCAGACGCAGTGAATGCTGTTTTACAAATTGTTTTGAGTGCGTCGAAACAATTTGATGTCAAATGACGAGGACGTCATTTTTTAAACTGGGGGGAGTATGTAACGGGGTAAAAATATATAACACTGTATGTATATATGTTTTATTTTATTTGCTACTTATTTTATAATATTTTATTAATGGGTTATTTCGTTTGTTTTTAGGATATTCGTCGTAGAGAATACCCTATTAGACAACGCCCTAACCTTTCTTTCCGGTCAAATTGGAGTTTAGCCAATGATATTTTATTCTGGTGTCATGTGACATTGGTCACGGCTAATCCGTGCCACATTCACATTGAACAGCAAGCCATCAACACACGACATAATTCTCAACTATTTCTTGATTATTTTTTCATCTTTTCTGCGACGGTTACACAGGATGAGGAATTGTCATTAATACTCGGCAACCAGTTCGGTCCATAGCCCACAGCCAAGGACCTTTATTTGACGGTCACATGACACCAGAATAAAATATCATTGGCTAAACTCCAATTTGACCGGAAAGAAAGGTTAGGGCGTTGTCTAATAGGGTATTCTCTACGACGAATATCCTAAAAACAAACGAAATAACCCATTAATAAAATATTATAAAATAAGTAGCAAATAAAATAAAACATATATACATACAGTGTTATATATTTTTACCCCGTTACAGTTGTATTGTGTGTTGTACTGTATGGTGTGGTGGTTGTATGTGCGTTATAATTAACAGGAATTTGGTAGTCAAAGAAGAAATATTTCGACGAAATAAAATGTTGTTGTGTATTCCTAGAAACACTGTTTCTAATGTCTGAAGTTAGTTTTGCAAAGAAAACAAATGAACTGAAAACTGATTACTCGTCCAACACTCCAATAATAAAACAAAAAAGTAAATCATAACAAATTAGGAAAAAACAACAAGAAATACAGATTAAAAAACCATCATGCGGATTCTGTTTTTAAAAGGGGATGGGATCAGACAGAATAAACTGCATTTACGTTTTGTTTATAGGGTGAGCACCCTCTAACTTCTGGTTAACAAATTCAATACACACACACATGCACAGACACGCGCGTGCACACATCATTACCAAATGTTTGACATCCAAACGCCGATGATTAATAAATCAATGTGCTCTAGTGGTGTCGTTAAACAAAACAAACTTCAACACACTAGTTATCAGCAGGGACATTTGGGGCCGAAGGTCATTTTCTTGATATAATGGTTTAAGTATTATCTTTTTAGTATGTTCTGTAACGGGTCTGTAACAGTCGGGGAGCGTCGCATTGTAGTCTCGTACAGGGGAAGCTAACGAGATTTGGTTGAACGAGACTACATTAATGTTTTTTCTGTTCTTTAAATTTTTGTCAACCTTTATTTTCGTGTGGAATTTCTTTCCACAAATTTTCTTCACACGCAAAAAATGGATATATATCCATTCTGTTTGTCAAGTTTAATGTATTTTAATATTTATCTATCCATCTATTTTCCTTTATGTATGTGTGTGGACGGACGGATGAAAGGAAAGTTGAATTTTGTTTCTATGATAAAACTTTCATATTATTTCATGTTTTACAGGCTAGGCCAAGAAACTCCATAAAGGTTAATAGAACTGTGATGTAGGCCAACGTCTTCTCGTCCTTGGTCATCGAACTTCCGAGGAAAGACACCTTTCAACGTGCGTAGTATGTTTTAATGTCAATATTACAGTAGTCACGTTTTCCGTTACATCTTCGGTTATTAAAAATCCCTGACCTACTTATTGGTCTTCAAAATTTCCCCTGATAACATATATATATCAGAGGACTGACTAATTCAATACGCGAACGAAAAATGGGTTACGCAACACTAGATTTGCGTGAGTGAGGCACGAAAGAAACGATCGTTCTCGTAAATTTCAGAGGACTAACTAATTCAATTATGTCAGAGGGCCTGCGAAGATACATGACGATTATCAATCGGCCATTAGCCTCAATACCGCATCTCTGCGTAAAATGGACACCAAATTTAGTTAATCCACAAACCTGCAACACATATTTGGATATGGTTATAACAGAGAGAAGCTAAAATCTGAGATGTTTAAACAGGAAAATACCGTCAAAAATAACTGGAGCTTGTCTCATTAACCATTACTTCTTAGACAACATTTGGATTTGGTTATAACAGAGAGAAGCTAAAGTCTGTGATGTTTAAACAGGAAAATATCGTCAAAAATAACTGGAGCGTGTCTCATTTACCATTACTTCTTAGACAACATTTGGATATGGTTATAACAGAGAGAAACTAAAGTCTGTAATGTTTAAACAGGGAAATACTGTCAAAAATAACTAGAGCGTGTCTCATTAACCATTACTTCGTAGATAACATTTGGATATGGTTATAACAGAGAGAAGCTAAAATCTGTGATGTTTAAACAGGGAAATACTGTCAAAAATAACTGGAGCTTGACTCATTAACCATTACTTTTTAGACAACATTTGGATATGGTTATAACAGAGAGAAGCTAAAGTCTTTGATGTTTAAACAGGGAAATATCGTCAAAAATAACTGGAGCGTGTCTCATTAACCATTACTTCTTAGACGAACGTCCGTTTTTAAAAACTAGGGTACGTCGCTTTAATAAAACTCGTATCTTTATTTAAGTCAGAGTCAAAGGGAAATATTGATGAATTTATTTACACTCGGGCCGTTGCACAACGGCATGGGAAGAATATACACATATATAATTTATAACATTCACGTGACATGATTTTTGATAATAAACATACACAAATACTAGTAAATAAATTTCTATAAGAACAAGGTGTATAACAGAAACAGATACACTAAATACATGTACACATTTATGAACATCGTTATACACACACCACAGATATGTGTTCATATAAATATAGATATAATCTAGATACACAACGTATGTGGCCAGGTACTTATAAGCAAATAATAAATTATGTCACCGTAAAAATAATAACATATATTTTTGTTTTGTTTGGTTAGAGAAGCTTAAAGTTACTGATAATTATATTTATAAAATATATACTAATTTCTTTTATATTCCAATTCGCTTACTGTTCATTAATTCTTTAAATTTATAAGTACACGGTCGTTTACATTAAAGGGACATTCCTGAGTTTGCTGCATTGTAACGTGTTTCCTACTAATAAATATTTCTACGATAAAACTTTCATATTAAATATATTTTCTTGTTTAGAATATCTGTGTCTGTATATTCAATGTGTTTCTGGTCGTCTTAATATTTGTAAGAAGCCCAAACTGGATTTTGTCTTCAAATAATTTCGTAAAAAATAATATTTTAGGAAATAAAATGAAATTTAACCTATTACAAATATTAGAATGATCAGAAACACATTTAATATACAGCCACTAATATTTTATGCAGAAAAATATATTTGATATGTAATTACAATCGTAAAAAGGTCTCTCTTAGTCGATAACATCTTAAACATTGCAGCAAACTGAAGGTCATTTTCTTGATATAATGGTTTAAGTATTATCTTTTTAGTATGTTCTGTAACGGGTCTGTAACAGTCGGGGAGCGTCGCATTGTAGTCTCGTACAGGGGAAGCTAACGAGATTTGGTTGAACGAGACTACATTAATGTTTTTTCTGTTCTTTAAATTTTTGTCAACCTTTATTTTCGTGTGGAATTTCTTTCCACAAATTTTCTTCACACGCAAAAAATGGATATATATCCATTCTGTTTGTCAAGTTTAATGTATTTTAATATTTATCTATCCATCTATTTTCCTTTATGTATGTGTGTGGACGGACGGATGAAAGGAAAGTTGAATTTTGTTTCTATGATAAAACTTTCATATTATTTCATGTTTTACAGGCTAGGCCAAGAAACTCCATAAAGGTTAATAGAACTGTGATGTAGGCCAACGTCTTCTCGTCCTTGGTCATCGAACTTCCGAGGAAAGACACCTTTCAACGTGCGTAGTATGTTTTAATGTCAATATTACAGTAGTCACGTTTTCCGTTACATCTTCGGTTATTAAAAATCCCTGACCTACTTATTGGTCTTCAAAATTTCCCCTGATAACATATATATATCAGAGGACTGACTAATTCAATACGCGAACGAAAAATGGGTTACGCAACACTAGATTTGCGTGAGTGAGGCACGAAAGAAACGATCGTTCTCGTAAATTTCAGAGGACTAACTAATTCAATTATGTCAGAGGGCCTGCGAAGATACATGACGATTATCAATCGGCCATTAGCCTCAATACCGCATCTCTGCGTAAAATGGACACCAAATTTAGTTAATCCACAAACCTGCAACACATATTTGGATATGGTTATAACAGAGAGAAGCTAAAATCTGAGATGTTTAAACAGGAAAATACCGTCAAAAATAACTGGAGCTTGTCTCATTAACCATTACTTCTTAGACAACATTTGGATTTGGTTATAACAGAGAGAAGCTAAAGTCTGTGATGTTTAAACAGGAAAATATCGTCAAAAATAACTGGAGCGTGTCTCATTTACCATTACTTCTTAGACAACATTTGGATATGGTTATAACAGAGAGAAACTAAAGTCTGTAATGTTTAAACAGGGAAATACTGTCAAAAATAACTAGAGCGTGTCTCATTAACCATTACTTCGTAGATAACATTTGGATATGGTTATAACAGAGAGAAGCTAAAATCTGTGATGTTTAAACAGGGAAATACTGTCAAAAATAACTGGAGCTTGACTCATTAACCATTACTTTTTAGACAACATTTGGATATGGTTATAACAGAGAGAAGCTAAAGTCTTTGATGTTTAAACAGGGAAATATCGTCAAAAATAACTGGAGCGTGTCTCATTAACCATTACTTCTTAGACGAACGTCCGTTTTTAAAAACTAGGGTACGTCGCTTTAATAAAACTCGTATCTTTATTTAAGTCAGAGTCAAAGGGAAATATTGATGAATTTATTTACACTCGGGCCGTTGCACAACGGCATGGGAAGAATATACACATATATAATTTATAACATTCACGTGACATGATTTTTGATAATAAACATACACAAATACTAGTAAATAAATTTCTATAAGAACAAGGTGTATAACAGAAACAGATACACTAAATACATGTACACATTTATGAACATCGTTATACACACACCACAGATATGTGTTCATATAAATATAGATATAATCTAGATACACAACGTATGTGGCCAGGTACTTATAAGCAAATAATAAATTATGTCACCGTAAAAATAATAACATATATTTTTGTTTTGTTTGGTTAGAGAAGCTTAAAGTTACTGATAATTATATTTATAAAATATATACTAATTTCTTTTATATTCCAATTCGCTTACTGTTCATTAATTCTTTAAATTTATAAGTACACGGTCGTTTACATTAAAGGGACATTCCTGAGTTTGCTGCATTGTAACGTGTTTCCTACTAATAAAATTTTACGATAAAACTTTCATATTAAATATATTTTCTTGTTTAGAATATCTGTGTCTGTATATTCAATGTGTTTCTGGTCGTCTTAATATTTGTAAGAAGCCCAAACTGGATTTTTGTCTTCAAATAATTTCGTAAAAAATAATATTTTAGGAAATAAAATGAAATTTAACCTATTACAAATATTAGAATGATCAGAAACACATTTAATATACAGCCACTAATATTTTATGCAGAAAAATATATTTGATATGTAATTACAATCGTAAAAAGGTCTCTCTTAGTCGATAACATCTTAAACATTGCAGCAAACTGAAGGTCATTTTCTTGATATAATGGTTTAAGTATTATCTTTTTAGTATGTTCTGTAACGGGTCTGTAACAGTCGGGGAGCGTCGCATTGTAGTCTCGTACAGGGGAAGCTAACGAGATTTGGTTGAACGAGACTACATTAATGTTTTTTCTGTTCTTTAAATTTTTGTCAACCTTTATTTTCGTGTGGAATTTCTTTCCACAAATTTTCTTCACACGCAAAAAATGGATATATATCCATTCTGTTTGTCAAGTTTAATGTATTTTAATATTTATCTATCCATCTATTTTCCTTTATGTATGTGTGTGGACGGACGGATGAAAGGAAAGTTGAATTTTGTTTCTATGATAAAACTTTCATATTATTTCATGTTTTACAGGCTAGGCCAAGAAACTCCATAAAGGTTAATAGAACTGTGATGTAGGCCAACGTCTTCTCGTCCTTGGTCATCGAACTTCCGAGGAAAGACACCTTTCAACGTGCGTAGTATGTTTTAATGTCAATATTACAGTAGTCACGTTTTCCGTTACATCTTCGGTTATTAAAAATCCCTGACCTACTTATTGGTCTTCAAAATTTCCCCTGATAACATATATATATCAGAGGACTGACTAATTCAATACGCGAACGAAAAATGGGTTACGCAACACTAGATTTGCGTGAGTGAGGCACGAAAGAAACGATCGTTCTCGTAAATTTCAGAGGACTAACTAATTCAATTATGTCAGAGGGCCTGCGAAGATACATGACGATTATCAATCGGCCATTAGCCTCAATACCGCATCTCTGCGTAAAATGGACACCAAATTTAGTTAATCCACAAACCTGCAACACATATTTGGATATGGTTATAACAGAGAGAAGCTAAAATCTGAGATGTTTAAACAGGAAAATACCGTCAAAAATAACTGGAGCTTGTCTCATTAACCATTACTTCTTAGACAACATTTGGATTTGGTTATAACAGAGAGAAGCTAAAGTCTGTGATGTTTAAACAGGAAAATATCGTCAAAAATAACTGGAGCGTGTCTCATTTACCATTACTTCTTAGACAACATTTGGATATGGTTATAACAGAGAGAAACTAAAGTCTGTAATGTTTAAACAGGGAAATACTGTCAAAAATAACTAGAGCGTGTCTCATTAACCATTACTTCGTAGATAACATTTGGATATGGTTATAACAGAGAGAAGCTAAAATCTGTGATGTTTAAACAGGGAAATACTGTCAAAAATAACTGGAGCTTGACTCATTAACCATTACTTTTTAGACAACATTTGGATATGGTTATAACAGAGAGAAGCTAAAGTCTTTGATGTTTAAACAGGGAAATATCGTCAAAAATAACTGGAGCGTGTCTCATTAACCATTACTTCTTAGACGAACGTCCGTTTTTAAAAACTAGGGTACGTCGCTTTAATAAAACTCGTATCTTTATTTAAGTCAGAGTCAAAGGGAAATATTGATGAATTTATTTACACTCGGGCCGTTGCACAACGGCATGGGAAGAATATACACATATATAATTTATAACATTCACGTGACATGATTTTTGATAATAAACATACACAAATACTAGTAAATAAATTTCTATAAGAACAAGGTGTATAACAGAAACAGATACACTAAATACATGTACACATTTATGAACATCGTTATACACACACCACAGATATGTGTTCATATAAATATAGATATAATCTAGATACACAACGTATGTGGCCAGGTACTTATAAGCAAATAATAAATTATGTCACCGTAAAAATAATAACATATATTTTTGTTTTGTTTGGTTAGAGAAGCTTAAAGTTACTGATAATTATATTTATAAAATATATACTAATTTCTTTTATATTCCAATTCGCTTACTGTTCATTAATTCTTTAAATTTATAAGTACACGGTCGTTTACATTAAAGGGACATTCCTGAGTTTGCTGCATTGTAACGTGTTTCCTACTAATAAAATATTTCTACGATAAAACTTTCATATTAAATATATTTTCTTGTTTAGAATATCTGTGTCTGTATATTCAATGTGTTTCTGGTCGTCTTAATATTTGTAAGAAGCCCAAACTGGATTTTGTCTTCAAATAATTTCGTAAAAAATAATATTTTAGGAAATAAAATGAAATTTAACCTATTACAAATATTAGAATGATCAGAAACACATTTAATATACAGCCACTAATATTTTATGCAGAAAAATATATTTGATATGTAATTACAATCGTAAAAAGGTCTCTCTTAGTCGATAACATCTTAAACATTGCAGCAAACTGAAGGTCATTTTCTTGATATAATGGTTTAAGTATTATCTTTTTAGTATGTTCTGTAACGGGTCTGTAACAGTCGGGGAGCGTCGCATTGTAGTCTCGTACAGGGGAAGCTAACGAGATTTGGTTGAACGAGACTACATTAATGTTTTTTCTGTTCTTTAAATTTTTGTCAACCTTTATTTTCGTGTGGAATTTCTTTCCACAAATTTTCTTCACACGCAAAAAATGGATATATATCCATTCTGTTTGTCAAGTTTAATGTATTTTAATATTTATCTATCCATCTATTTTCCTTTATGTATGTGTGTGGACGGACGGATGAAAGGAAAGTTGAATTTTGTTTCTATGATAAAACTTTCATATTATTTCATGTTTTACAGGCTAGGCCAAGAAACTCCATAAAGGTTAATAGAACTGTGATGTAGGCCAACGTCTTCTCGTCCTTGGTCATCGAACTTCCGAGGAAAGACACCTTTCAACGTGCGTAGTATGTTTTAATGTCAATATTACAGTAGTCACGTTTTCCGTTACATCTTCGGTTATTAAAAATCCCTGACCTACTTATTGGTCTTCAAAATTTCCCCTGATAACATATATATATCAGAGGACTGACTAATTCAATACGCGAACGAAAAATGGGTTACGCAACACTAGATTTGCGTGAGTGAGGCACGAAAGAAACGATCGTTCTCGTAAATTTCAGAGGACTAACTAATTCAATTATGTCAGAGGGCCTGCGAAGATACATGACGATTATCAATCGGCCATTAGCCTCAATACCGCATCTCTGCGTAAAATGGACACCAAATTTAGTTAATCCACAAACCTGCAACACATATTTGGATATGGTTATAACAGAGAGAAGCTAAAATCTGAGATGTTTAAACAGGAAAATACCGTCAAAAATAACTGGAGCTTGTCTCATTAACCATTACTTCTTAGACAACATTTGGATTTGGTTATAACAGAGAGAAGCTAAAGTCTGTGATGTTTAAACAGGAAAATATCGTCAAAAATAACTGGAGCGTGTCTCATTTACCATTACTTCTTAGACAACATTTGGATATGGTTATAACAGAGAGAAACTAAAGTCTGTAATGTTTAAACAGGGAAATACTGTCAAAAATAACTAGAGCGTGTCTCATTAACCATTACTTCGTAGATAACATTTGGATATGGTTATAACAGAGAGAAGCTAAAATCTGTGATGTTTAAACAGGGAAATACTGTCAAAAATAACTGGAGCTTGACTCATTAACCATTACTTTTTAGACAACATTTGGATATGGTTATAACAGAGAGAAGCTAAAGTCTTTGATGTTTAAACAGGGAAATATCGTCAAAAATAACTGGAGCGTGTCTCATTAACCATTACTTCTTAGACGAACGTCCGTTTTTAAAAACTAGGGTACGTCGCTTTAATAAAACTCGTATCTTTATTTAAGTCAGAGTCAAAGGGAAATATTGATGAATTTATTTACACTCGGGCCGTTGCACAACGGCATGGGAAGAATATACACATATATAATTTATAACATTCACGTGACATGATTTTTGATAATAAACATACACAAATACTAGTAAATAAATTTCTATAAGAACAAGGTGTATAACAGAAACAGATACACTAAATACATGTACACATTTATGAACATCGTTATACACACACCACAGATATGTGTTCATATAAATATAGATATAATCTAGATACACAACGTATGTGGCCAGGTACTTATAAGCAAATAATAAATTATGTCACCGTAAAAATAATAACATATATTTTTGTTTTGTTTGGTTAGAGAAGCTTAAAGTTACTGATAATTATATTTATAAAATATATACTAATTTCTTTTATATTCCAATTCGCTTACTGTTCATTAATTCTTTAAATTTATAAGTACACGGTCGTTTACATTAAAGGGACATTCCTGAGTTTGCTGCATTGTAACGTGTTTCCTACTAATACAATATTTCTACGATAAAACTTTCATATTAAATATATTTTCTTGTTTAGAATATCTGTCAAGTGTTTAAATGTTTTTATGTAAAATATATATGTTTAAATAAATAAAGTTTTCCCACAGAATTCCACAGGGCGTTTAAGTTATTAATTAATAGTCACCAAACGAAAATCAGTCCATCACGAAAAGTTCAATGCACGACTGCCAAGGGCTGCTAAACAAGATGACCGGTCGCCGCTCCTTCATGCCTTGTTGACGTGGTAACTTCTGACGGTGCTGGACAGGAGATACTCTAACTTCGAGTTCTGAAGATTGTGCGTTGATTCCCAGTTTATATAGGCATCTGAAGACGTGTGCAACAGAATGCACTCCACAAGAACATCGTGCAGAACTCATAACTTACGATGTAAATTAATTCGCCGACCAATCAAATCATTCCAAAAACGAAAAGCCACCAGACAAGTGCTCCACGGATCACGGTCTGGCTATACGAACAGACAAAAACAAAATGTCAGCCACCTTGCCGAACACATGTCTGCTCTCCAGGTAAGTCATTATTTTATTATTTCAGCACGCCGTCGTTGTTTAAACACATGATAGGACATAATGAGATATGTCCGCCACAGTTATATTTT